>NC_133359.1:28312743-28612743 GCF_030506205.2 Paramisgurnus dabryanus | reverse complement strand
AAAGCGATCCTCGCACAAAAAGACCTAACTAACCAGGCCGCATTAAGGAGAATAATTCAAGCAGCCGTAGGTAAAACCGTATACGATGAATATTATTCTGATACAGCCGACGAGAGTGAAAGCTCGGATGATGAGTCAGAGGGCGAAGAGGAAACAGACTCAGAGTATGAAAGATTGGTGGTGACGAGGCCTGCAAGGGCCTCAACTCCTGTGCAAACAGCACGGCCACCCAGAAAATTACATTTTGTAGAAAGGGTCCCAGAGGCTATTTACCAGGAGACCCCGAGTAGAAACCGAGCGTTAGAAAGCGGCGAGTTAAGCAGACGATTAAGTGCGATGCGGTTAAGTACGCCGGCACAAGATGTGAGAATCCCTGTAAACCAAGGTAGCGGGTTTAATGGGACCGGAACAACATCATCAGGGACTAGTAACACGTTAGAAAATATCATGAGACTAGACCGTGAGATAAAAATGTTACAAGAAACCAAGTTGAGAAATACCACAGTAAAAGGTAAAGTTAGAGAAATAGTACGCTACGCAGAAAGGATAGGAATATCCACAGAAGCAATTGATACGCATATTTTATCAGAATATGGAATGGAAGGAGGTAAGAAAATGGCAGAACATTTGGATTCAGTGTTACCCACAGATGCAGAGGAAATAGAACAGAAGCAGTTTGAAGAAAAATGGAATACTATGGGCGCGGTCACCGCATGCCAGGTATTAGCAGATAGAGATATAGAATTGGAGAAACTGCTCAAATTAATATTTCGAGCTGTGAAAAGAAATGCTATTGTGGGAGCAAAAGAATTTTTACTTCTTGGCCCAGAGACGACACCTGAAGAATTAGGTAAGGTCTTAATAAGGTATGACAGGAAAACTGAGATAATTCAGTCAGAAAAAGAAAGATCCCAAGGTAAGACCCATCAGGTTAAGAACCCGATTAGGAAGTCAGAGAGGGAGAGAAAGCCAAACAGCCGCTATGAACCTGAGAGCAGGCGCTCGTGGCGAACAGAGCACAGAGAGGATAGAAATAGAGGAAGGAAACCATTCAAGGGCCAAAGCAAAGGAAGTAGTAGAGAGAGATTTCAGTCAAAGCCCAGGTTTGAAAGACGAGACAATAGCAGAGAAAAAGGAAGTTACATTAGCCCTGAAAAGTGGAGTAAACTTTCATCTGAAGAGAGGGCAAGGATTGTGGCCAATAGAGAGAAAAGCAGACCCGATGCACGGGTAGGCAGAGTAAAAACACAAGACAAAGGAGAGAAAGAAGTGACTAAAACAAAAGTAAATAAGCCTAGGAAAAAACAGGCGCGTCCCGATAATGAATAGGAATTTGCGGCTCCTCTGAAGAAAGCCATAGAATCTGTAAAAGAGACAAACAACAAACTATACAAAACCTATGATGAAACCACATTTCAAGTTGATACCGGGGCTGATTTCTCTGTAATCAAACAAACAGAAAAACATGGTGAATTAATAGACTCGGTGATAGTAGAAGATTTTGAAGGCAAAGCTAGAGAAAAAGATGTTTGGAAAAAAGGAGACATCGAAGTAATCATGGGAAGTGACAATTTGCTTTGTCCTAAAGATTTGATACTAATTGGAAAACTGGGAGTGATTGATAAAGGAAAAGAAATTAAAAGGATTGTGGTAGAATCAGAATTGTCCGATAAAGAGGGGCTGGAAAAATTGTTGTGTAAATATATGGATTCATATGCAAAGAGCAAAAATTATTGTGGAAAAGTACAGGCAAAGTATGAACATGTGATTCAGGGGGGAGTACCACCCCCCCAGAGGCAGTATAAGATAAATAGCAAAGCAGAAAGGGACATATGTGAAACTATTAAGGAATTAAATGATCAAGGAATCATAAGAGAACTGAAGAAAAATGAAACAGCCATTACTAACTCTCCAATACAGGCCGTAGCTAAACCGGACGGAGGTTGGAGATTAGTAACCAATTACAAAGCATTAAACAAAGTCACAGTACCAGATACTAGATATCTGATTAACTGTGGAGAGGCCAGTGGAGAAATTGGTAAAGACAAGAATTGGTTATCGAAAATTGATTTAGCCAATGGATATTGGAGTGTTCCTCTAGCAGATGAGAGTAAAGGGAAAACTGCTTTTACTTATAATGGTAAACAATATATATATGAACGCCTACCACAGGGTTATCGAAACAGTGGCAACGTTTTCCAAAGTATGATGATTGAAATCCTGGAAGGAATTCCGGTGATTGTGTATATTGATGATATATTGATTTCTTCTGAGACAGAGGAAGAACACATGAAGCTGTTGGAGATGACGTTAGGCAGGCTGACAGAGGCAGGCCTGAAACCTAGTCTTAAGAAACTGGAAGTAGGAAAGAAGGAAGTTGATTTCCTGGGGTTTAAGCTAGGAAGAGACACAAGGGCTCTGACAACTAACACAAGGAAAAAGTTAGAAGAGCTAGAGAAATCAGGTCCCCCAAAATCTCGCAAACAGCTACAGTCATTGTTAGGAACTCTAAATTACATTAGAGAGCTGATACCCAAATATTCTCGAGAAGCCAGAGTATTGTATCAGGGCACAAAAGGGAGAGATTGGAACTGGTCAGATCAGATGGAGGCCGCTAGGTTAAAACTGATTAGAATGGCCTTAAACAGTGGTCAGCTGGAGAGAAGAGATGAGGATGTAGCACTAAGGGTGCAGGTTGAAGAGACAGAACAGGAAGTTACTATTACACTGTTCAACCACAATGGGAAAGTGCCTATTGCATTTTTAACACACACACAGGAACCAGCAATGTGTAAATATGATGAGAATGGGCCAGAGAGGGTTTTAGCAGCAGTCTCAAAACGACTCCTGCAGCTCAAAGCACTGGCTAAAGAGCAACCCATTATCATTTACTCGCTGGCAGGTGAGTTAGCAAGATTGAAGAAAAACCTAGTAATGAACCAGGCAAGGATTCATTCACATAGGTGGGATCAGTGGAATTTGATCTTAGGGGACAATCAGTTAGATTGGAGAATGATCAAACAAAGCAAAAAAGACAAAATGACTAAATACCATGATACTCATCAACATCTCCCCAAATATTACACAGACGGGAGTGAGAGGGGAGGAAAAATTAAGTGGGGATTTTTAGTCAAAAGAGACGGACAGTTACTAACATCACAAAGTGGTGAAATATCCGGAACGTCTCAGTTAGCAGAAGTAGTGGCAGCCGAAGCTTTAGAAAAAGCCCTCGAATTGGGCCACGAAGAGATAGTTTTGACATGTGATTCAGAATATGTGGCAGACGGTATAAACAAAGAGTTAGAGACTTGGAAAGTTAATGGTTTCCACACAGCACGTGGTAAGCCAATGGCACACGGCGAGCAGTGGAGAAAGATTGCAGAGCTCTTAACAAAGGTGAAAACACATTGTTATCACCAAGTCAGCCACACAAAACAAAACACTGAAGCTGCTACAGGAAACAGAGAGGTAGACAAGCTGATAGGCAGTGTAAAACGAACCGAAGTGACCGAATTGTTCAAAAGAATGCATGATGACCTGAACCATCCGAGTTTTAATATGATTCAGATGTAATTAAGGTTAAGAGGTATGAAAGTACCAAACTGGAGGACAAGATACAGGGAAGTGAAAATCAAATGTGAAATTTGCAGGAAGTTCATGACAGCAAAGGCAGCTGCAGAGAGTGAGTTGCCAAAGGAGTACAAAGGGCAGGAAGTAAGCATTGATTTCGCTGGCCCCCTGCGTCCACAAACAAAACTCAAGAATTGCTACTTTTTATTAGCAATAGACAATTGTACGCGCATGAAAATGATTTGGGCAATGCCCACAGCATTAGAAGCAAATGTGGTTAATTGTTTAAAAGAGTGGATAAAATGGCAAGGAAAAATGCAGAGCCTGAGAGCAGACGGAGCACATAACGTAAGCGGTAAATTAGTTGAGGAATTCTGTAAGGAAAATAAAATAATACTGACAAAGAGTATTGCATACAGGCCCGAAACTAATGGTATTGCAGAAAGAGCGATACGCGAAGCGAAAGAATGGTTTAAAAAGAACGAAAGATTAGGCGAATGGGATACGATCATTGATAAGTGTCTTTTAAATCTTAACAGGTGCAATAAGGTGGAACCAAGAGAAAAAGAAGTAAAAGACAACTCGAAGTTCCAACCAGGTGATGAAGTGATTATCACTAGGAGAAGGAAGGTAGGGAGATTCTGCGAAGGGTTAGGCACCGTAGACACGGTCAAGACAGTAACAGGATCTAATACCGTCGAGTTAGAAAACAACGGAATATATAGCAACAAAGACCTAATCAAAGTGTAAACAATGCAGGAGATCATTGACATTTGTAATAAGAGGGGTTTGATCAGGGTGGAACACGGTAAGCACGGATCGAGAGCAATGCTTTGGTTAGGCCCAGAACTGGAACGAGTTATGGGCCTAAAAGGAGACCCAACTACACCTATAGGGGTCCTAGTACGGCCGTATCATTGCATAATATGCAATGAGGCCCGTGCTATGCCCAATATTAGCCCATTCGAGAAAAAAGACATGGGTGCTGAATGGCTAGTGAAAGAACAGAGTCACATTGAAATTGGTGGCGTTCTAATATGTGGAGGTTGTAGATCAAATCATCCTAAAGTACGGATAGACTCATACAGAGTGTCTGGAAATGGGTGTGATAAATGTAGTTGTACATGGGACGGTGGAAAAATGTGGCAGTGCGCAGTGTGTGAAAGCAAAAATAGAACCTTAATGTCATCTAGATCAGTTTGGGAGAGCATAAGAGTTATGAAACCCATAGGCCTATTCCAAGAGGGAATACTGATCGGGTTCTCGAGGCATCCATACATAGGGATGAGAGAACATGAGAAAAAGGCATTCTTGGACGCAAGAATACCTATTTTTCCAAGTGACAGAAGAGAAGGTAGGGACGAAGTCCTCCGAGAGAGGGAGAACAGGGTCCGAGAAATTGACCGTCAGGATCGAGACAGCGATCTGACGTTAACTGAGTATGAAAGCATGTTATGGAACCTCAGTTTGTGGCACGAGCCGATATTGAGATGCTTTCCTGAAGTGAACCCGAAGCTAAGCCATAAGGGAAGTCTAGCGTGGATTTATGTGAAACGAGACCAAAAATGGCAGGTAAGGAGCTGGGGTTCACTGGCATTAGAGTTAGCCCAAGAAGGCCAGTGGGTAGACATGCCAAGATATGATAACGATTTCCGGGGAAATCAACAAAGGTCAAATGTGACAAAAGAGAAGCGGAAGTCGGAACGAAAAGAAAAGTTCATTGAACTTTTGGTGTCAAAGGCTAACCAAGCTGGCGAACACAAAGTCTGGTCCCCAGCGGACGAAAAGTACATAACAGGGATGCCTTATCATGACGAACAGATAACTGAAGAACCAGAGACAAAATTTGAAGTAATAATGCATATCAAGTTGAATGTGTTAGAATGTGCACATCCTGATTTCAGTTGGATCGGGGGAATGGAGGTTCAGTTACATGAGAAGAAATCTAAGATGAAAGTGATAAAACATGGGTTTTTGAAAAGAAAAACAAGGCTCGTCGAAGGGCCTAAGACTAACCTCTGATTACAGGCATGAGGAAATCAGCATCCATGGAGAGCCTCTCAGAAGAGCTAGAGACAGCCAAAACCAAAATCCAGAAGCTGAAAAAACAGAGGCGATGTACCAAATGGATGAGTATAAGTTTATGGTGTTTATTTGCAATGATAATGATATTATTGACAACTGTGAGATTGAACTATGAACTAGAATGGGAAATAATGACCGGAGAAATAGTATTAGCGAAAATACATGTAGAAAAAGAAAACGTGTCAGGTTATGATGTAACGGTATGGGCTACAACTACAGAGAGAAAAGCAGAAGTGGAGAAGAATAGCACAAATTTCTGGAAGTGGTTAAAAGTTAACACCCCAAGTAGGGATAAAAACCATAATGTGATGTATTATGTGATAAAGGAGCCAAGGGTGAAATTGAGAAAGAAAGTATCAATCAGACACTGGCATAGCGAAAAAATTGAGATCTATGAAAGCAACAGTTGTATCCAACAAACTAACAAAAATAAGACTGAAAATGTCTTCATTGGAAACACTTACCGTATAGGGGTGAACGAAGAAGTAGAAGGCTGTTGGATATTTAGATCAAGTAAGAAGTTCAACCCGTGGGAGATAGAAGGGTGTGAAAATAAAAATGGTATTAAAAGACATAAAAGAAGCGAGTATGAAAGAAGACAAAAACAAGCAGGGGATTTGCGTAGAAATATAGACAAGTGGATTAAGTCCAGCAGTATTTTAAATCCGGAAGGGGATTTTGTATTATTGACCACCGCTAGAGATCGATATCTAGGATTCGACGGGTGGGAATATAAAGAGTATGAGAGATATTTTGCTACCTCGATAAGTTTAGAGTTGAACAAAACAATACCATGGATATGGAGAGAAAGGCTGGAATTGCCCAGAGTAAAATTTAACCATAAAATCGGATTCTGGGAAATAGATGAAAATAAAAAGGACGCAGATGTATATCTAATCAAAATGAAATTAAACGAGACCTTGAACACAGAGTCAGAATTTCGAAGCTATTATGAGGGAAAAGTTAAGGAAATGGATCAATGCGTGAGAACGCAGATTGGCAAAAGGCATGAAAAAAGATATTGGTACGTAAAGAATGATTATAATGATTTTTCATATAATAACCTGTGTGTAGCGATTCAGCGGGAGGAGGGGAATAAAGTTATTTGAAACACTATAAACCTCCGACTGTAATACTACGGGGATTCCCAAGGGAATCTTAGATTTTAGCTCAAAAGGGAATATTATGTATAACTAACTGTAATTAATTATACAAGTTTATCAGGTTTTACCTGGCGTAGCAGAATTAATAATAACAATTAATTAATATGTTCGTCCACCGAAGACATATATCCATAATCGTATATTAACGTCTAAGAAATGTTAATTTCATGGCCTTTAAAATTAACCTTCTTACTGATATACAGTGCTACTCGCAGCGTGTATAGCTGGATCAAAAGGCAGAAATAGTGACTTTAATTTCGTGAGCATTGGACACAGAAACAATTCAATTGTGAAAATGCAAAACCGGTTTATTAACTACAAAACGAAGTACACACAATGACTAACTAAACATACACATATACAATAACATAAAACATAGATGAGAAAGATAAGACTGAAAAGCAAGAGAGAGAGTAAAAGATTGGCAAAAACACTATTGCTTAACATCTGCACAAACCATCGGAAAATCTCTAAGGATCGCCTTAATTTTCATAAGGGGTAAAGCTTAAACATCAGCGAGTAGAACAAGGTTAATACTTGCATTTGGCTCTTTGTGATGTAATACGAAGTGTCTGGTGCGCGCGGGTGCGAGCAGAGAGAGAGAGAGAGAAAATCCAGGTGTGCTCGTAAGTCCGTTTGGTTGTTCCGTATGGCGGAGTGTTCCGCGTAAATTGTCCGAACTCGAAGTGCAAAGTGCAAGCCAGGAAATTACTGTCCCGAAGAGTAGGACAGGGCTCAGAGAAAAGATGATGAATCCGAGGGACTCTGGGTGAGTCTCAGCGAGTTTCCAAACTGCGCTGACGAATTGAGCTATTGAGCGCTGAGCGCTGAGCAACTGAGCAACGATGGCTTGGACGATAGGCCGTTTTGACCTTTCACGCGCCCAGCCCATTTTAGGTGAAATGACCAATGTGCGAAGTGTTCGATCGCGCGGGAAACAAGCCTTTGTTCTTTCAGACATCACATTTGCGTAAATGCCAAATGATAAAAGTTTGTTTCCATAACTCTTCAAATCGATATTAAATGACATTGATGCGGCTTATGGTAATATGATACATAGAAATGATTAGGAAATAAAGAGTGGATTAATTTGATACTAGACAAGACATGGGTTTAAGATCACGTTGAATAATAATTTCATACCTAAGATATGAACCATGCTACAGTGAACAAAATCTAACTAAAGTGTTAACACACAGTTACATCACACATACACGATCATGCAGTAAAGGGATATAAAATATATATACATTTAAACAGCTCATTGTGATCTTTAAATGTGGTTTCATCACAGACATATAGTCTGTGCCCCCTGCTGTGTCTCTGGCGGTCGTCATTCGATCGACTCGGATGGAGCTCCTTTGAACCTCCTTTTACGACGGCATTTGTTTTAATTGTTGCCCACTTTACAGCCTTGATAGGTGATAGAGGAGACAGGGTTATCTAATTATCACAATTTTAGGGCTGTTGAAATCCAGATGCCAAATGGCCCCAATCTGACTCCGAGCCATTTGCTACATATCCCCCCTTCATGGCCACCAGGGTCTTGAGAGACTTTGGTGGGCGATGGTTCAATAGGCGATGGTTGGACAGGTCATTTGGTCTGGATGGCAGGTGTATCTTAATTTTCTGCAGCGCTTCTGCGTGCCTGCAGAGGGGTGATTTCGATGAGGTTGGGCTCTTGCTCGGCTTGTGTGTCTTGCTTCCCACGGTTCCGCTTGAAGGCTCGAGGGAGGGCAGCTGTGCACTTGTTCACTGTTTCCTGCATCCCGCTGACTCTTCGGTACAGGATGAAAGCGAGGCCAAGAGTAAGGGCATATCCTACTCCTGTGGAGAGGCACAGTACCGTGTCAGCGGCGGTCCAGGCTTGGACAACAGGGAGGCTGTGCATAGCTGGCATCCGAGCAAGTGTCTGGAGGGCAGTGTCGATGGGCGTGACATCAATTAGTTGGGTCCCCCCTTCTGCAATCCTCATCTCCAGTTCAGGGTCTAAAGTGAAGTTGTGGTCCCTGAAGAAAGTTGAAATTTCCAGTTCGGTGTGGTACTCCTCACTGGGAAGGTGATAGAGTGCGAGTTCATCGATGTGAAGAATCGCATCCTTTGGAACTTGAATCCACATCGTCTGGTTTGGTAGACTGATGCGGGTGGCTGTGTCGTGTTGGTCGTAGGTCAAAATGGCTGTGCTGGCTGGGGTGTTGACCAGCCATCGGTCACCTACGATTTTTGCTTGGGTGTTAGTGACCTCGGCTCGTGGTTTAGCTGAGGCAGGACAACGAGAGTCAATCTTCATGGGCCGCAGCCCACAGATGCCGTCAGTGTTGTCCCGAAGGAAAGGTTTGCTGGGGCAGAGATAATGAATGTCTTTAGTGAGGCTGCACATGCGCAGGTTTGGTGCAAGGTACAGCTGTTCATTGCTGTCATGGTAAGCCACAACGTCGGGGGTGCGTATTCTGATGTGGGTGTTTCCCTGCCAGAAGCCAACATTGACAATGTCTTTGAGTCTGTAGATGTTGTGTGACTCAATGATTGGCAGGTTTATCAGAAAAGCAAGTTCGCCTTGTTCAGGGGCTATGCTTAAGGGAATTGCGCTACCTAGGGAGTAGGCCAGATGCGCCTGCAGAGTGTTTGTTGGCCCTGCAGTGGCAGAGGATAAAATGGTCTGTACCAGGCTTAGGGGTACCAGGTAGGGTGGAATTCTACCCATGGCTAGACTGTCCACAGAGGAGCTCACCTCGCGCAGCATGTCTGACATCAGAGCTGTGACCAGTTGAGAATAGGCATGATCCACCTGCAGTACTGAGAAAATCTGTTTCAAAGAGTTCACTGTTTGTTTCAGTGCGACACTGTGTGTGTTGAGAATTACGACAGTATCTTTTAAGGATTTTCCCATGGTTTGCAGTGATTTGCTCTGAGCTGTCAGTTGTTCTCTCAGTTGAGGTATTTCCTCCTGGATCTCATTCACATGTCGTCTCACCGTGGCTATGCTGACTGCATTGACACTGGTGACTCCAATGTTGAACAAAGTTCCGACTGCTGCGGCGGCTCCGAGTAGGGCCCCCAGGAACCGCTTGGGGCGCTTAGTTTGTCCGCTGAGATCTGCTTGTGTGACAGTCATCTTCTGAAGTTGGTACAGCATGTGTTTGATGTCGGCCTCTGCGTGAAACATAGCGTTCTGCGCCCATCGTTCTCCTGCCCAACTGGTTTCTGGTGCTGATGCTGTGTAGTGTGCTCTGTAGACATCACGGGGGTTGAGTCGGACATAGACTTTTTGGCTATGTGTTCTGCAGTTCGTGATCAGGAGTCCGGGTTGCTCTTTTAGGACGATGCCTGAGGCTGGACCCGGCGACACGATTTCAGGTTGCGACCACCCCCCCTGTAGGCTGATGTACAGGACCGTGATCCACAGCAGCATCCTGGTGACAGAGAGAGAGAGAGAGAAAGAACAATAGGTGAGCGCTACAGGTTCTTGTTTGGTCAGGACAGCTCTCTTTCTTTTCATTAGCGGCTGTTCCCTAGGTGGCAGAGTTCTAGTGAGGAGGCAGTGTGGAGGGAGTTTGGCCTGGTTAGTGCTAGTCCCCCCTCTACTGTCATGCCAAAATGTTGAGTGTCTCTTGACTTGGTTCCGGTGGACCCATCTGAAAATTGGTTCCTTCTGACTCCTGCCCATCTTGATCCGGTATGCAACGGGAGAGAGTTTGTCCACAATCTCATGAGGTCCTGTCCAGTGTGGCAGAAATTTCTTTGACAGCTGCTGGTGAGCTGTCTGAATTGGCGGGGCGAAACTGTAGTACCAGATCTTGGTCGTTTGAAAAGCGAAGGTCGTTCCCAGATGAAGTTCATCCAGATACTGGTGAGTGGTGTATGCTGTGGTCTGGGTGGTGTCATTGGGTGCTGGAAAGCATTCTACCAACTTTATGAATTGGCAGATGACCGTGAGAAAGTGTTCGTTGCCCCTCGTTGACCTGGGTAATGGTCCAACCCGGTCTATCTGGAGGTCTGACAATGGGAAGTTGACACCTCTTTTTTGCAGTGGTGCCCATTGGTTTGGGTTAGCCGGATGGAACTGGCAGCAAACCAGACATCCCTTGATGTATTGTGCTACATCCTGCTGCATTTCAGGCCAGTATGCCACCTGTTTCAGTGTTTCATACGTGGCTTTTGTGCGATGGTGTCCAGCACATGCTGTGTCATGCGCATGCATCAGTAGGACCCCCCTATGGGCCTGAGGAACCACAAGCGCAGGTGTAGTGCGGTCATCAGGGACATACCAGAGGATGTTGTGTTGTATGCACAGCAGGTGCCTGACATCGTTGAGACGTTTGGGGGTTGGAGCAGCAGACATGTCAGAGTTTGTGATAGGGTAGGTGGAGGGGTCTGAGAGGTGGTTTAACATAGCTTGGGTAGCGATGTTAAAGGCTTGTAGTTTCTGATGATCTGCCTCATCCTGCATGGCATCTGCATCTTTTACATTTTGTTGAATTTGTGCGTCAAGTCCTGGGTATGGCTCTGAGTCTTTGGCTGGGTGCAGAGTGCAGAGCGGTGAACTTTTGGAGTTTAGGTCTGAGACGAAGTTCCCGCGGCTGGCTGGGGGGTCGTCCATGACCTGTGTGACCTGGCAGTTTACCTCAGATGATCTGGCTGATTGAAAGGGTAAAGGTTCTCGCACTTGAGCCCAAATTTTTAACTGTTTAAAGTCCATTAAGGGTTCAAAGCGGTCTAGCAGGTCTTTGCCAATGAGGAGAGGATATGAGTCCATTGGTGAGATGTACACAGGGTGTATGATGCTCATAGGACCGATTGTCAGGTGGATGGGAATCACCTGTTGCAGTTGAACTTCAGTCTGGCTGTAAGACTGCACATTCAGCATACACCTTTGGGGTTTAAGGGTCAAATTTTGGGCCTTAGCTCTGTTCTGGAGTCTGGTGAAAAGCTGGGATGACATCAGCGTTAGGTCAGCTCCGGTGTCGACGAGGGCTTCTAGTTCGACCTCATTTTCCAAGGTGATGGATAGATATAGCTTTTTGGCTTCTCCTCTTTCGATCAGGTTTCCCAGGAGGCTTGGTACTGGGGCTGTTGTATTAATAGGCAGGCAGTTAAGGCTGGTTTCCTGTGACTCTGTAGGGAAGGAGACAGTTAACACAGCACTCTCTGGTACTTGCAGGCTTTGGTTGGTTGGTGTCTGAGATATTGTTTGTACGCCAAAGTCTTTGGTTTGTGAAATGAATAAGGAGTCGGGTTTGTCTTCGTGGTCCTGCTTGTGGGGCCTCTTTTGGATTAACTCCTTCAATATTCTCAGAATCTCTGCTGATTCAGACGTGTCTGTGTCACTCTGTTTCTGGGGTAGTTCAGACTTAGCCTTGCTCTGTGTGTATCGAGACTGATCTCTCTGTTGACTGTTCGGACTGTTACCCGTATTTGATCTGCCAGGTGCAGGACGGTTACCTCTAGGTCGTCGGCCAGGTTCCCACGAGCCGCCACCCTTCTGGTTGTCTGATGAGTTTGGCCGGCTCCATGACCTCTCGGCGCGTCCCATTTGGTGCTTGGGACAAGCCCCTTCATGGCCGTACCATTCCTGGCTGGCTGTAAAGTCTCTTGACCCTCTGTTGAAAGGTCTTTCACTGTGGCGCTGTCGTGCGCCCTCCAGTGGTAGTTCAGGGTACAGTTCAGAAACAGGGAGAATGACAGGGTTTTTAACAGTCTTTTCAGAGGCCGCTCTTTGTTTACCATAAGCTTTATGGGCCAAGTCCCGCAGCTGCCTGGTTGTCATCGTGCGAGGGCAGGCCATAACCCCTAAGTGTTGGCTTACTGTGAAATGAAGATTTCGCAGGAAAAGGGTCCTGAAGTTAAAGTCCTCCTCCATTCCTGGCTCATTCCGTGAGCCAAAGTAAGCTCGCCTGAGTCTGTTGTAGTAGGCCTGTGGAGTTTCGTTTCTGCTCTGTTTGAGGTCCATTGCTGTAACTAGTCCATGTTCTGACTCTGGATCCAAAAACTCTTCTATTAAAGCCTTTTGCAGCTGCTTGTAATCCATCTTGACGTTTTCTGGCTGCCGGTCAAGGAAACTCCTCACCTCACGACTGGAAGTAACCCGTAGCAGATACAGTTTGTCTCTTGTGGTTACATTTGGCAGTGTTTGCAAATAAAAGTCAATGTCCTGCAGGTAAGAGTGGATATCATGGCCACCTGCAGGGTCTGGGGTAAATGTTGGGATATTTCTAGCCAGCTTGTCGAGGTCTTTGGGTGCCACGCCGGGCATGTCTGCAGGTGACCTCGGGAAATTTGTTTGTTCCCACCCCTCTGTGGTAGTGAGAGGTTCTGGGATGCTGGCTGATGTCTTTAACAGTGGGCTCCCGCCCCCCTTTTCAACAGAAAAGCTTTGGTGGGGGGGTGCAGGCTCACTGGTTGAATGAAGGGGAAAGGTTGCTTTTTCCCTTACTTGTTCAGCTTGCAGTTTATATACATAAATGAGTTCTCTTTGGGCGAAGTCCAGGTCGTCCCTAGCCTGGTCTCGTTGCTGAACCAGAGCTCGACCTTCATCTCGAGACGCTCGCAGGTGATTCTCACAGGCCTTCAGCTTGGCATCACGTTCCTTCAGTTCTGCCTTTGCTCTCACCAGAAGATGTTCAGCCTGCTGAAGCTTTCCAGACAGCTCTTCTCTGGCTGTCTTTTCCTGTTGCTCCTTGTGCTCTGTGTCTGTGCGGAGTTTTGACAAGGCCTCTTGGAGTTGTCCAATCTCGTCCTTTAGCCTCCAGTGTTCCTCCTCCGTCGATGGGTGTTGATCCTCTAATCCCTGTGTCAGCTGATCTAGACGATTCTGCGCGTCCTCCTGATTCCTCCGTGCCTCTGCCGCTTGGAGCTGTAGAGCTGCTGCATCCTGTTCCAGTTGGGCGATGTTCCTTTCGCCCAGTTTAAGCTGGATGATGAGGTTGTGAGCGATGGCACCTGTGATCTTGGCTATATCCTTGTGACTGTAGCTCCTCGTTGGGTCGTGGGCTATGAATTTGTCCAGGGTGCCGTCGAGTTGCTTTCTTTCCAAGTGTTGCAGTTCATTGGCGAGGTTGGGCAGGAGTTCAGATGTCACAGCGCTGAGCCAGGCCTCTAGCTGGTTCCAGTGGTTGACAGGGCTTGGTGATCTGGACATGTTGACACACTGATAGAAGAGAAAACACAAAGAGCCAATGCGAGTCCGCACAGTTCAACGAACTACGGCAATAAAAAAGGTATATATATATATATATATATGTGTGGGCTATGAGCTTATTATCAGGGCCTTTCTCCAGCGGCACAGATAATCAGTGTGGGGGGAAAAAAAAAGGGGAAAAGTTTAGTAATTTGTCGCTTTGTTAAAACCTATAGGTCGCCTTGGACATTTGGTTTATCGAGCGTATTACTAATGAATTCTCCTTATGGTTTGTGCAGTTTTGCTCTTTCAGCCCAAAATAAAGTGAATCAAAATAATTAAAATTAATTAACTATAATGATAGAAATAAACTAAAACAAAATAAAATAAAGAATGAGGAGAGGGTAGGTTGCTGGAAATTAAATAGGAAAGGAAAAGAGAGGAAAAATAAACTAATAAATAATAAAAAAAAACAAATAAAATAATAATAATAAAAAAAAAAATAATAATCTGAAAATGGGAATTGAGACAGCCAACAGACTAAGTCCTAAGGCTGGGAAAATGAAGAGGATAGGAGGTGGAAAAGGGGGTTTCCTGTTTCAGCTTAGCAGGTTCTCTACCCTAGATTTGATGACAGGGCCTTACAGGGAGAGGGCACTATGGAGTCATGCGAGCTAGGGGAGTGGCTTAGCTAGAGTGGCTGGGCTAGACCCAACGTGAGAGGGATCTGGTGCCTCTAGTGGCTACAGAGGGGAGAAAAATGCATCTCTTTTACACTAACACCTGTTGACTATTTAAGACAACCCAGGGTGGAACACAGAGACAAGGCGCTTCCCTGAGCACGCAGCCAAGAGTGCCGGGCCTTCTGCCCTCCCCACCTCGACCGCTCAACAATCACGCCCTTCACACCGCCAGGCCGCACTCAAAGGTGTCACCCACCAACTGGCACTGCCGCTAGGGCTTTGTGTGTCAGCTGGCACGGTTAGCGATTGGAGTGCCCGGTGGCAGAGGTCGCACTGTGTCTTGCTGCCTAAGGTGCTAAAGGAGGGAGCTACCGCAGCACCCCGACTGTACACACTCGAGTCAGTTCCGCGGGACCGGTCTCTTGTAGAACTCACCGCTGGCGAAGTCCTGATTCATCTATCAAGTGTTAGCTTTAAAGAGATGCACAGGGGCTTATCCTATTGCACCAGTTAAAACATAAATGAATTCACTGAGAATGGGACTTATGGGGCTGAATTCTATTCACAGTAAAGAATTGATTCAATTAAAATTTAAAATAAATCAAACTGCATTAAATTTAAATTTAAACTTAATTAAAATACAATCTCTACAATAGAAAAGAGAACAGGAAAGTAAGGAGGGAGAGAGAACAGCAAAAATGAAATAAAATAAAATAAATCAAAATAAAATAAAAATTAAATAAAGAAACAATAAATTAATAAAGCCACAGCAATATTAATTATTATTTATAAATTTAAGACCATAACATTCAATACGTAGGAAATAAAACTACAAAGTAGTAGAATAACCCAGTTATTGAAGTAAGGCCAAAATTCCAAGTTTGACTCCTGTCATGCACTTCCCAAAAGAGTTTATGAGAGGGCCAAACGAACTTTCCCCACCAGATGGCGATATTTCGCCCAACAAACAAAGAAAGCGGAAGTCAGGCGTAAAGTAGAGAAGAAGGAGAAGTGTTAGACACTCAAGACTGACATCTAGTGTTAGAACTAGGTAGTACGCTTTAAACTGACAAAGATTCGCTTCTATTCAACAATTACATCGGCGGCCGCTCCGTTGCTAAGACGACGGATGTAATTTGCTCATGTTTGCGCTGCCTATTTTAATTTTGGCTTAGTTACCGGGACACGCAATAAACAAAGAGTCCAACGTGCTTTATCGTACGTTGTGACTATAAATACTTGATCAAGTTTTCATCTCCTTAAAAAAATTGAAGTCTTACCCTCGGTGCTTTCAATTTAAAAAATCCACGTACGTGAATAAAATGGAAAAATACAATAGACAGCTTCTCTAATTGCAAATCATTTCCTGGAGATTAAACAAAAAGACCTTATCAGATGGGAGTACTCACTCGACCACCGCTTCGCTCTACATAAAGGAATTCTACTCTTTATTAGGCGGAATCAGACAGTAATGCAGCGTATCAAAGTGTTTTTAATACGGTTACCTTAAAGACTGCAGTTAGCTATACATAACAGGGGCGCGAGTCTGTTACGTCCTGAAAATGATACAGGAAAATACATTTTCATTCATACAAATAAAGAACGAAATCAGTTATAGCTGATAGTTCTTTTTCATTCACACAATGCAAAAACACATTTGATCTGTAACTGGTTTGCTCAGAAAATAATGTTTAAATCTGCCCGCATTCTCCACCATTAATATGTAGCGATTCAGCGGGAGGAGGGGAATAAAGTTATTTGAAACACTATAAACCTCCGACTGTAATACTACGGGGATTCCCAAGGGAATCTTAGATTTTAGCTCAAAAGGGAATATTATGTATAACTAACTGTAATTAATTATACAAGTTTATCAGGTTTTACCTGGCGTAGCAGAATTAATAATAACAATTAATTAATATGTTCGTCCACCGAAGACATATATCCATAATCGTATATTAACGTCTAAGAAATGTTAATTTCATGGCCTTTAAAATTAACCTTCTTACTGATATACAGTGCTACTCGCAGCGTGTATAGCTGGATCAAAAGGCAGAAATAGTGACTTTAATTTCGTGAGCATTGGACACAGAAACAATTCAATTGTGAAAATGCAAAACCGGTTTATTAACTACAAAACGAAGTACACACAATGACTAACTAAACATACACATATACAATAACATAAAACATAGATGAGAAAGAAAAGACTGAAAAGCTAGAGAGAGAGTAAAAGATTGGCAAAAACACTATTGCTTAACATCTGCACAAACCATCGGAAAATCTCTAAGGATCGCCTTAATTTTCATAAGGGGTAAAGCTTAAACATCAGCGAGTAGAACAAGGTTAATACTTGCATTTGGCTCTTTGTGATGTAATACGAAGTGTCTGGTGCGCGCGGGTGCGAGCAGAGAGAGAGAGAGAGAGAGAAAATCCAGGTGTGCTCGTAAGTCCGTTTGGTTGTTCCGTATGGCGGAGTGTTCCGCGTAAATTGTCCGAACTCGAAGTGCAAAGTGCAAGCCAGGAAATTACTGTCCCGAAGAGTAGGACAGGGCTCAGAGAAAAGATGATGAATCCGAGGGACTCTGGGTGAGTCTCAGCGAGTTTCCAAACTGCGCTGACGAATTGAGCTATTGAGCGCTGAGCGCTGAGCAACTGAGCAACGATGGCTTGGACGATAGGCCGTTTTGACCTTTCACGCGCCCAGCCCATTTTAGGTGAAATGACCAATGTGCGAAGTGTTCGATCGCGCGGGAAACAAGCCTTTGTTCTTTCAGACATCACATTTGCGTAAATGCCAAATGATAAAAGTTTGTTTCCATAACTCTTCAAATCGATATTAAATGACATTGATGCGGCTTATGGTAATATGATACATAGAAATGATTAGGAAATAAAGAGTGGATTAATTTGATACTAGACAAGACATGGGTTTAAGATCACGTTGAATAATAATTTCATACCTAAGATATGAACCATGCTACAGTGAACAAAATCTAACTAAAGTGTTAACACACAGTTACATCACACATACACGATCATGCAGTAAAGGGATATAAAATATATATACATTTAAACAGCTCATTGTGATCTTTAAATGTGGTTTCATCACAGACATATAGTCTGTGCCCCCTGCTGTGTCTCTGGCGGTCGTCATTCGATCGGCTCGGATGGAGCTCCTTTGAACCTCCTTTTACGACGGCATTTGTTTTAATTGTTGCCCACTTTACAGCCTTGATAGGTGATAGAGGAGACAGGGTTATCTAATTATCACAATTTTAGGGCTGTTGAAATCCAGATGCCAAATGGCCCCAATCTGACTCCGAGCCATTTGCTACATGTGCGATAAAAATGAAGAAAAAATGGATTGCAGTGACCTTGTGAACGGTACGGATCCTTTAACAGGAAATCAAACAGAGGAAACATTAAGCGTAAAAAGGAGGCTGCGTATTAAACGGGTAAGTTCAAGGCAGCAGAAAGAAAACGACGGAGTGTACAGACGAAGTTTAATTTTTCATGAAGATATAGTATACGGATTGAATGGGAAAGAATGCGGAGAATTGATAAAAGAGTGTTCGGAAGAGCAAGATTCCGTGACGATTAATCAAATGTCTGCAGTGTTATGTTACTGGAGTAAGGGAATAGTCCCGTTACCCTGGACATTCAGGGAGAGTAAGTTACCACATATGTATGAGATGACTTACGGTCCCGGGGGAGTAGTGAGAATAATAGATAAGAACCAACAATGGAAGTTATTCCACGGACCAGCACGTATCGGGGATAACAGTAGAGTGAGGTATAATTTCACTTATGGGGGAGAAGCAGGAATATTGCCTAACTTAGATGCGATCGCTATCGACGATTTAAGTGACACCATAGAAAGAAAAAACTGGAAGGTAAATTGGTGTATGGGAAAAGATGAAACTTACTATTTGGGCCTAGGATGGATGAGAAGTATAACCTGTAATACAAGTATTGAACTAAAAGGAGATAATGAAGGGGGGCCCAGATGGTATAATGAACCTGTGAAGTTCCTCGAGCATGGGGTAAAGCATGTCAAGACAGCGGCCATAGCGGTTGGAAATTTCATTACTAAAGACATATGGCATGGATTAGTAAAATTTTTCATTAATGTAGGATGGTACGTTCTATATGGGGCCCTAACGGTACTAGGACTAGTACTATTGTTTATCACAATCAAATGTCTGTGCAGAGAAGCAGGAAGGCGCATTTGTTCAAAGAGAGAAGAACCAGCAGACGAATTGAGCCTGATAGAAAAGATAATAGATGTGCAAGAAAAGGGGCGTAAACGCTATAGAAACAGGAAGGGACAGAACGCCAATGAGAGACCATTGTTAAAAATTTAAGATAAAAAGGTGTTCGAGTGGGTGGAGCTATGGAAGGCAGGAGTGCCTAAACCAGAAAGATATGAGATAAAAAAGACCGACTCGGACTGAAAAGCTCACAAAGAATTAATGGGGAGAATTAACAAGCAAGAAAATTTAAAAAAAGAGACAACAACAGAAACCAATTGTTCCGGATAAGACCAACAGAGGTCCAAAAGAAATAGTAATAAGGAGTAGAATGTCATCCATCGGGGAAACCAATAATACAGATGCTAATA
The DNA here is from genome assembly GCF_030506205.2 of Paramisgurnus dabryanus. Lineage (NCBI taxonomy): Eukaryota > Metazoa > Chordata > Actinopteri > Cypriniformes > Cobitidae > Paramisgurnus > Paramisgurnus dabryanus. Next base: position 28,593,501 of record NC_133359.1, on the reverse strand, counting down.
CGACCACGGCTGATGCTAGAGGTTCTGGGATTGAAATAATCAATTCCGAACAGGTCAGTGAAATTGGGGTTTTTATTACTTGGATGATGATTCAGTTTTTTACAAAAAAAACCTCTGTTGGCACTTGTTTTTGGGATTTGTTCAAATTGTAAGAGTATTGATTATTGGAAAAATAAGCAAAACGATATTAGTATGCAGTATAATGATCGTGTCTGATGGATGGAGCAATATACTGGGAACTGGAGGCAAAATGGTTTTGATTTCCACAAGTTTGTGTAAATTTGCTATAGATGTAACATGGAAAATATTCAAGGTTGAGGATATAATGTACTGGTGTGAAGTGGCATTAATGATAATTGAGACACTAAGTCTCACAGGGGTAATGATATCAAGATACAAAGAATATGCAAGCCTCTGGATCGTTATAGGAATTATGACTATGGGAATTTTCGTGTTAGGATTTTTAATGAACAACGGAAACATTGTTCTATTAGCAATTTTGATATTAATGAGCAGGTGGGATCGATTTAAGAAGAAAACTAAAGAATGTAAACCAGGCTGTTATAATTAATCAAGAAGTGAACAAATTTTTGGTTTTTCATTTTGTTTATTTGTATGTATTTTGGGACAATCAGTCATAAGAACATGAATGTTTAAATCGATGAAGGTATATGTATGTATAATTTTGGAAAAATTAAATATGACTAAAACAGACCAATATAAGAGGTTGGGGAAGAGTGAATAATACCCAATTAAGCTGCTAGTGTTAAGCCAAAGCGAATAACACAATGCACTACTGAAAATACGTTTGTTTTCCAAAGAACGATGAAATTGTGTAGGAACAAGAATACAATTTGGAACAATGAGTATAAGAAAAGAAAAAACGGCTAAAGGTACAAGATATTATGAGAATGGCAACCATTAAGAGTTCGGATATGTGTGACAAATGGTCGCGGGAATCGGAAGGCGCTGACAACCCAGTCGGAAAAACACTCAGACGGTTTCTCGGTTGGCCTAAACTCCACCTAGAAGAGATCGAAAAGGTTTTAGCTTTTCTGAGACTCATTAAGATCTTTGTAGCCATGAATCGAACCATAGTTTGCCACAACTCATGAATATCATAGAAATGAAAGCTCAATGGGGCTAATTAAAAGCAAAGAAGTACCGGGAAGCCATTTTGGAAAAGAACAAGTGAAACGTATTTGATGTGTGCATTGATGAAATTGTAAAAGTATAAATTGAAATATAACTGAAGGAGTTGATAGTATGATTGCAAGAGAGGGTGTTGTGTCAGATGTGCCATATGACCCAGAGATATTAGGTGCAATCTACTATTCAACCAAAGTTTCACGATTTTTGCAAGAGATAGCGTGCGACCACAAGTTGGGAAAAGAGGAAGTGGAAGCACAAGTGTTGGGTCAAAAAGGTTGTGTCAGATGGGCCAGATGGCCAAAGAGATGAAATGCAATATACACGCCTCAGTGAATTAAAGTTAATCACAATGATTTAATTAATCAAGGTATACAGAAGGAAACAGGCAAAGAGACGAAGGAGGAGCAAAAGGGAAGACGGCAGAAATGCCCACATAAGCAAAGAAGAGCTCATCAGAACTACAACAGTAATGATCGAAATGATTAAGGACCAAGAACGGACGAATAAGATGTTAATAAAATTAATGCGAGAAATGGAAAGGGCCGCAACTGAACCCAATAAAGGGGCAAATTTAAGAAATGTGATGGAAGAGGTTGAATCTTTAATCATTTGAGGATTCAGCGCCGTCCAACTATGTGTATAATTCTTGATATGTTTTGTAACCTGTGTCACGCAAAGCTCGCGTGCATGCAGAAAGAGGTACCAGGTGGTTTTGTAACACCGTGCCTGAGCAACTTGTGATTTTTCTTTCTTTATTAATCTATCGAGAAATGAAGGCCACCTATTCTATAGGGTGGCCATAGATATAAGTATATGTTTTCCTTGTTAAAGAGAAAAGGTAACAAATCTGTTCTAAAAGGAATTAAGTTGATTTTTCTTTTTATGTGATAGTATGTTTTTGGGTTGCTTCATGTTACGAACGTTTTACTTGCTTAAGAAAGGAAGTCTGTGCATGATTAAAAGAAGAAGTGAACGGATTTGTGTCCAGATAAGGAAAGAGGCTGAAAGTCCCCTGGTGTCATCATGGGGGGTTTGAGCACTATAAATGTGGGAGGCACAGTTAGATCTGGGCCGTTCCTTGTGGTGAAGACTACTCGTATTTTATTTCTGTAGCTGATATTGTTTGTTCTGAAAAACTTTGTTCATTAAACCGAAGCCATCTGTCTATGGCGATTCGTAAACTTTCTTTTAAATAAGTCTCTGAGTGAGTTTATTCATTGAAACGAGATAGTTTGCTTTTGGACAAATCATAGACCAGCGCCCTAGAGCCGGATCCAGCTGAGCCCGGCCCGGACACCGCCCAAGGTTACTAAATACCTAACAACGCACTCAATTGAGAGGTGAGATAAAGTCAATCATTTTGCAGTGTTGGTTTGGTTTATCTGAATGTACATTTGTAGAGTGATGCGGATGATGAATTGCTGAATTATATTGAGGTGTGGTATTTTAGGGAATACAGGCGGGATATCAAATACAACAAAGTGAATACTTAAATTTTAATTGACAGAGTATTTGCTGTAAGATTCAACTGATTAAAACATTTTAGTTGAATGAACTATAAAGCTAATTGAGCCAACATACTTTTTTATATTTGAGTCAAGTTTGGGCCAACTAAAAAACATCAATCCAGGTAACACTTTGGAGACAGAAATTGAGTGAACGTAAAATTTCTGTGGAACTAGTTACTAAAAAATAATTCATTTAGCCAACAATTTATTTTTTACAGTGTGGGTACTTTGTTACTATAATGCTACTTTAGTGTTATTGGTTTAAAAATGTAATAAAACGTATTCTAGTCCTGCACCTCAAAGGCTTATAGTCGGTACAATAAATGTTCTGTGTGTAGGGATTTAGACAAATTGTGCAAAACCTGGATGATGAATCACGCAGGTAAGAGGCCCTGGAACCTGTTGCATTCTCCTTAAAACCTAATAAGTAAAAACATAGCACTTATAAGTAAGCAGTCTTTCATAATAAAGTTTACCATAGTGAAATAATGTAGAACATTCATTTCAATTAATACTTTCTTTGTGCTACATTTGATGTTTCCATATAGTTTGCACAATGATATAGTATGTAAGCAGTCTTTTATAATAAAGTTTACTATAGTAAAGTAATGTTAACAAATGAAATAGTTTTATAATCATTTTATAAGGGGGAGGGGGGGAGGAGGGGGGGTTGTTATGGTTACCCCAGCTCTATACATCTCCTCAGAGTAAAAAAGGTGACAGTGTTGCACGCACGGGGGGGGGGGGGTTGTTGTTACCCCAGCTCTATATTTTTGTAGAATTTTTATAGAATGACACATTTAATATTTTACAAATGTTTTTATTTACAACTCACGGAAACGCCTGGAGGTGTTGTGAAGCATGACACTGAAATAAAAAACAACAAGAGACAGACAGAAATGAAAAAAATATATTTTGCTGATGTTCGTGAAAGCTTCGTGCGACAGAGCCACTTTGTCCTCAGCCGGCGTCTGTGCAAGGTTGACGATGACGGGCCATTGTGAATGGCAGTGAGTGCTCCACCAAAGTGCCCAGAACCATTGCCTGAAAGTAAATTAAAATCATTAAAATATAACCTTGCAAACTATCATACATAGGACTAATATGAGAAAACAACGTGTCTCCATACTGTATGGCTGATATGCAGTGAATATCAAAATACATTTATGTTCAATAATTATAATAATAATGCATTTTATATGTAGGGCTCCTTACATTGAATAAACAATCTCAAAGTGCTAGTGTTCATAATGTAAATTCAACTAACAATACAATGTAAAGATTTCATTGACAGACATTGATGCAAAATGTAGCCCTTTATTATACAGAAATTGGCTGTTTGTGTATTATCCTAGGACAACACGCTCTCCAGATTGTTTTATCTAAACAGCCCTATGTTGTTAAAAATTACTGTTTACCAGGTATACAGCCACCAGGAATGTATGGGGCTAGGCTAAATCCTAAAACATTCACAACGCGATGTAGAAAGATTAAGTGCATGCATTGAAAAAAGATAGGTATGTATTGATTAGTCTAAGTTGAGGTAAAAACATAGGAAAATATTGAAAAAGGGTGGGTTTTCCTTTAACATTACTCTCGCATCAGCTATTGTGTAAACAGTCACATTTACCCACATCACGAATGACTGCCTGCGCAAGCGCGCACCACAGCCACCATAATGAATAAGTTACTCAGGGTAATGTTAGCTCAGAATTCGATTAGTAGCCGTATATCTCGGAACTCCGGGCAGAACACCCGGGTAATGATAAGCCTAGCTAACAATCGTCCTGCTAAGTTAGCTAACATTAGTCATTTTTTTTTGAAGCATAGGCAAACTTTATGCAAGGTCTACGTTTGTGCATTATTCGGCGTTGACTCGTTCCTAAAAATACAATATAAGCGGTAGCTAATGCTAATTAAATCAAGCAAACAAATAGTTGTCGTTTTTGGTCCAAAAAAGTTGACTTACCTCAAATAAGATGGTTCCTTCACGTTAAAAGTGTCTATCAGACTCGCGCGGTAGCCAGGTGTGTCTCATCCAAAGGACCGCGCTGTCTTCAAGATTCTGAAGGAAGTGCTAAGATTCCGATTGGCCCAGAGGAAAGCATGCTAAGATTCCGATTGGCCCAGAGAAATGTCAAGTATAAGAATTATCCAATAATGTTTGGCAATTCTAGCCCGCATGGCATTCAGATAAAGGGCAGCCTTCCGACCCCCCCCTCACACCTCAAAAAAAAAAACTCCGGTTCTATGCGATTCACGTGAATGACCCAATTGACCAAGAAAACGGCGATTGTCGCCGAAAAGCGACAAGTTTGCAGGTCTGAGCATAATTGGTGCTCTTTAAAAAAATGTTCTTAATTCCAAACTTGTCCCTTGTTTCTTTGTTAAATTATACGACTAAAGTTGTTACCGGAAAATGTAATTAATTTTTTTATTAAGTACTCGGTATCGGCGAGTACTGAAATGCAAGTACTCGTTTTCCAAAAAAGTGGTATCGGTGCATGCCTACCCTCAAGAGATAGTATGTGCTATGTTAATTATAAGCGGCATTCCTCTAAATTGTCATGATTTTTAGACATTCTCTTAAGTTTTCATATGATTGTCCAGTCACATCTGAATGTCGAATGAGGTCGACACGACCTCAATATGAAGATTCATCAGAAGATGTTGCTGATACAACAGATGGTGAGAATGTACTATTATTAATTTTTTATAACTAACAACATGCACAACTGTTGTTCATTTTAGCACTGCATGTATTCTTGCTGATTGTAGTGTGTACCTATTGTATGTATTCCTACACAGGCACTTCACCTCGACGGTTTGAGGAGTCACTTCAATTGATTGGTAAGAGACAATGTCAGATATGTACATAACTAATTTTGTATTTTACAGGATATGAAAATTCTATGGCTGACGCTATTTAGTACAGGGCTGGAAAAACTGTGAAATACTTTAACTCCATTTATCCCTCTCCTCTAAAGACAAAAATATTCAAGTACTCAAGGAGAGCTTAGACAGCCCAGACATTTATCCATCAGAAACTTATAGTTCATGCCGCAAACCCCAGATCCGTATTTTGTGTGACGAAAAGTGGCAAAAATCAAGACCACATCTTTTACAAGCCATGTAAGCGGAAGGACACCTCAACAAGCTTGCCAACAGTGTCATGTGAAATAGGCTGTTATTCGACGCAGAGACTGCCTCCCAAAAGGACTGTATTGCAGTAACTGTGATGTGTCAGTGCATCACAAGTATGTTCTACACAACAGGGAGTCATTTGTGGGAGGCTTTTACAAAGCCATGTCACCGAAATGCATTGTTACAAAAGACAGCACTGGTGAACATGTAGTTAGTGAGCAAGGTATTTGACTGCTATATGGATTGGATTACATTACATATCAATTGTAAACTGTTACAATTAATATTGATGTCTGTTTTTCCAGATTGTCTCCTACCGATCGCTTTACCAACAAGATTTGCTGTTGTGGTGCTGAGGATGTTTCAGTGAATGCTGGTCGTTCCATTATCTTCATAAATATTAATGGTGCTTACCTTTGTTTAACTTACAACATAAAATGTGTGAAGCAAGTACAAAGGCTTTGTATAGTTGAATGTATGGTTGTGATGAATATCTCTGTTTGACCCAACAAGTCGCTATGATCTCTCCCTTCCTTTGGTAAACCTGTAAGTCTTGCCTAAAATTGTGGACACCTGAGGTCAAAGAACTTATATTAAATGGGTACTGGCCTGGAACCATTGAGTTTCAAACAGTTTACACTGTCGACCTGTTCAGTACCTTTGAAGACTTTAAAGTCACAGCACCTGGCCTATTCGGACAGGCCTTTGTGAGAATGCTGCAAAGCCGCTCAATGCGTTCTGGCAGAGTAAGTCAGATTTAAACTAAATGTAATAATGAAGAGGATAAATGGGTGAGGGGGGGTTATAGCCATTGGCATAAAGGTTTGTTTTATAAATAAGAAAGTTGTGGCTAGATGTACAAGGAAAGGAAATGTTGTGGAATCATGATTAGGAGAAGTCAGGTTGTACTGTATAGTACAATGCAAAAATGTATCTGTTACTTCTTAAGCAACTCTCACCATAACTAGTCTATTTTATGTTTACTAGGTTGGTACAATATCAGTGGACTGTTTTCAGCGCAGTTTCTGGAATGGACGTACTGTAGACATGATGGAAACACTTCTTGGAGATGACCATTTCTCCTGTCCAGCTTGCAGTCAGGATATGGTGGCAGTGTCTCTTGATGGGAACAGGAAAATGTACAGGTTTAATCGCAACGGGTAAGTTAACAAAGTAATTTATCTTTTAAAAGACAAAACCTAAACCTGTCAGAGTCCATTCAGTGTTTTTTGTTGTTTTTGTAAGATAAATGAAAATCCATATTTTGACGGAACCTTCAATGCCAAAAATGAAGAGGTTGCAGAGTTTTTGCAAACTATTAGAGACAAAATCAAAATTGGAAAAATATAATCAATTAATGCTTCAGTCATAAAAGACAATTTTATCATGTACAACTTACAGGTCATCTATGATGATGATTTAACAACAATAATAATTGTTTGTGAAAATATTCTCTTAGTCACCCGGCCGACCCATTTGTGGAAACCCACACTTTAAAGCTGGTAGTTAGTCTAACAAGAAGTCTCCAGTGTTTCCTCTATGATTTTTTCCAGCTGTGGCGGCAGGGGGCGCCCATGATGATTATAAATGTACTTTTTTTTTTAAATGTAGAATATAGGCTACAGTAAACTAACATATATATTTTTTTATCATTTTCATGCTGTCATTTACTTTTCCTTATATGTATAGCATATTGCTTTTCTATGTTTGATCTAAACTGTATTTTCTTAAAAAATACGTTTTATAGCTTCGTACAGATCTTTCATTGTTGTTTTTTTAATGTAGTGTGCAAGTTCGTGCTCGTGTTTAGCGTTACAGAGCTGTTGCAAAGTCACGCACAGTCCTTTTTAATAATCCGCACCATTGTGGATGACAGAACACCCGACCAGTTATCCGACATCAGCAGCAATTATTCCACACCGGACCCGTTTGAAATAAAGACTGTGACCCCGACCTGGTCACACCGCAAATCGCGCAGTTCAATAGAAACCTTTAACGTTCTTCGGACAGAGCTTAAACACAAATAAGCACAGGGCCATTTAAAAACTGCTACCTATCGGAAGCGAGTCGAATTCTCGTCTTGGATGTTAGACCCGCAGTTCACTCTTGCCCGACCTGCATCTACAACGCAAATGACACGTTAATATTATTACACCTGTTACATCAAATATTATGCGTTTCACCCGCGGGTACCCCGACCCTGCTGTCTGAAAACAGATGAAACAGTCTCACCTTCTGCCTCAAGTTTTTATTACCAACGTCCTATAGGGAATAATGGAAGTTTCCTTACAAACAGATTCGACTATTAATGTCTTGCAGTCCCATATGAGTAGTAATCAGTATTTAGCCTTTTGTTTTTGAAGAAATATCTTATCATTTAATGTGAAACTTTGAGTGTCGATCTGAAGCACAGCAGATTGACAGCTGAGCGGTCAGCAGCTGTCAGTCTATATTCTGAGTACAGTGATTACAAATGAATGTCCAAAAAACTCGTAATATGTTATATCGAAAGTTTAATCATGTCTTTTATCGCAGCGCTGTGTCGGTGTATATGCGCCGGTGAATATCATACGCGTGATGACCTTGCACCTTAAATTACCCTTAATTTATTGTCATACAGATAAAAGTAAAACAACATTTGAAACTGTAAATCTTGTATTTTTATTTGTGTGAACTAACAATAAGGAGAAAACATTGTGCTTATTTAAAATCATTAAAAACATGACGTGCCTTCCGCTGCTTTGGTTTAGAGCGCGTCACAAAAAAGAATAGAAACTCAAATACTTTTTTATTCGTTTTTTCAATTTGATAATTATTTAAGTGTAAAATATTTCGTGTAGGCTTATTTATTTTATTATTATTTCTCGAAACAGAGACGTAGCATAATAATCATCTGTTGATTTAAATATATTTGTGCATGAAACTAAACCCATGGGGGAAATGATGATATTTTAGAAAGTGCTCATACGGCAAGATTTCGTTTGCTGTATCCCTTCTTTCCACAACCGCAGAAGTGGCGGGGATGTTTTAGGCGTGGCGGTGCGCCACGGTAGAATGTATATAGCGGAAACACTGAGTCTCAATCCAAACTTGATGAAGAGGGTGTGATGATTTCAGTCTGTAGACACTGCATTCTTTTGAATGGTAGGTTCAGCACTCCGATGAACCCAAGATAATCAAAACTTTCTTGTCTTTGATTATACTAGAATTCTGAACTAACTCTTTTGTAACAGGACTACAGATGTACCGTGGAGAAGTGTTTGCATACCCTCTTTATCTTCAAAAAGAGCTTGGCAAGACACAAAAGATTGAGTTTGTCTGCACTGATGTAATGTGCAAATATTACTTAAAAAGAGTGTGTGAGGCCTTTACTGATCTAGAGTATCTTTTGCAAATGCGACCATTCTTATCAGTTATGCATGCAAAAGGTCATTCAACCAAATGTGAGGTAATTGTATTGATTATTTATTTTTTATTCTAAATACATAATGATTATTATATGAGTAATTTTGATACAATGCTGCAATGATTATGCATAACAGGTGGAGTGGGGTGGTCGCAACCAAGAGGGAGCTGGTGAGTTTTAACTTTAGAGCAGTGGTCTCAAACCTATTCCATTGAGGGCCTAGTGTATGCAGGTTTTCTCTTTTACCTTGTACCAGACTGAGTAGGTCACTAATTGGTTAGGATCTTAATTGGTCACTAATTAAAGGGAAATACCAAAAACAAGCATACACTAAGCCCTCTGTGGAACCGGTGTGAGACCCCTGCTTTAGAGTATCTACTGATAAACCTGTCATTGGATTATTCTCATAGACAGGTTAAATGTCCATATCGTAATTTTATGGCAGCAACTTTGACCACTATGCCATTCGTACCCCGATGGATATGTTCCTTAACATTTTTTATATTTCCTGCTAATGCAGGTTTGACTGTTGGGGGGGAAGTGGAAGCAGTCAATTCATTTGTCTCGTGCTGCATTGACAACAAAATATATGACCAAATTTGGTGAGTCGTTGGGTTTAATTAAAGTCATTGTTTTTTATTTTTATAATTATTTTTATTGGTTTTTCATTTGTTATACAAAAAGAACAAGACATCCCACATAAGAGAAAATAAACAAAACAAAAACAACAACAACATACAGCTCAGATTCTAAACAAAATATGACAGAGAAAAAGAAAGAGGGGGGGGGGTTATATAAATAGGGCAAACAAGTTAAATGTCTAGACATTTACACAATTACAATGTTCCTTGTAGTATAATTGGACGGAGATGAGGTTCCATATAGTCCAGATATAGAGTCCACACTTTATAAAACATGCCTGTTTTTTGATGTAATACACAACGCTCTAAGGGAATCATTTCAAAAATTATCTTATGCCAACCTTTAAGTGATGGAGACTTGTCATTAATCCAATTAAGCAAAATATTTTTTCTGGCAGCAAAGGAAAGAATATTATACAATTTCTTGTTAGCCGATGAGACTATGCATTTATTAGGTATACCCAGTATCAGTGAGATTGGGTCAAAATCCAGCTGCTTATTAAAAATCTTTTCCATTTCCTCAATCACCAAACCCCAATAATTTTGCAGTTTGTGACAAGACCACAGACAATGTGTTAAAGTGCCTACTTCAGTTTTACATTTTAAACACATGGGCGATAGAGAGGAAAAAAATGCCTGCGATGTGGAGAAATATGAAGTCTATGTATGATTTTAAATTGTATTTCTCTCGTACGTGCACAAACAGATATCCTCTTAGCATAAGACCAAATATCATCCCATGTTTCATCATCAATATCAATAGCTAACTCTTCCTCCCATTTAGTTTTGGTAATCTGTGTATCAGAAGAAGAAATTAAACACATAGCACCATAAAATCTTCCCAAAGACATTTTTCCCGAAGATAAAAATAATAACCTCTCAATAGAAGATATCTCACAGTTTGTAACAAGTGTTGTGTTAGTAGTAATATAATGTCTCAATTGGAGGAATCGAAAAAAATCATGTTTAAACAGCTGGTACTTCTGAGTTAAGTCCACAAATGACATCAATTTATTATCTGAAAACATATTCCCAAGCCTAGTAAGTCCCAAATTATACCAACGTTTAAAACCATCATCCAAAATTCCTGGGGTGAAATCTGGATTGTTTAATAGGGTGAAGAAAGAAGTCAATTTAGATCTACCTTCAAGCCTACAGACTGATCTCCATGCTTTCAGAGTATTAACTATAATTGGGTTATTATATATCTCTTTTATGTTTTGAAAGTTTTTAACAAAAAGAAGAGCTCTTAAAGGAAAATGTGAAAAGGAGGATTCAATATCTAACCAAGTAGAGGAAGAGTCATTCCTAACCCAGTCTGCAATATATCTCAAATGGGAACTTAACTGGTACATCTTAATATTTGGAAAATCTAGCCCCCCCATAGAACTTGGTAGATAAAGAACTGATAATTTTAATCTAGGTTTGCGTTTACTCCATATAAAAGAAGTCATCCAGCTATTTAGGTCTTTTAATGTCCTATTTGAAAACAGTATAGGAACCATTCGAATAGGGTATAACAGTTTGGGTAACACAATCATCTTTACAAGTGCTATACGACCTAGTAAAGATACTGGCAAGGAATTCCAACGTTCTAAATCCTGCCGTATTTTCTCAAATAAAGGAACAAAATTAGATTCGTACATCTGTTTCAAAGATGTAGAGATGAAAATGCCCAAATAGACAAAACCTAGAGGTGACCACTTAAAAGGAAAACAGGGCACTATATTAGGTTTAGAAATAAGAGTACCTAAAGGCATAGCTTCAGATTTGGTCAAATTAACGTTATAACCGGAGAACGTACTAAACCAGCTAATCAACTCAATTAGTGCAGGAACTGACTTTTCAGGCTCAGATAAAAAAAGCAATACATCATCAGCATATAGTGCAATCTTATGATGTATATGTCCTATCTGTAAACCTAAAATAGATGTTGCTGATCTGATAGCTTCAGCCAGAGGCTCTATAGCCAGCGCAAATAAAAGCGGCGATAGGGGGCAACCCTGTCTGGTGCCTCTATGCATAGGAAAAAGTCTGATCTTAAGCCATTTGTCAATACAGCAGAACATGGGTCTGTATACAGCACTTTGATCCACTGCACAAAATTTTCACCTAGACCGAATTTATCCAAAACAAAAAAAAGATAGGACCATTCAATCCGATCAAACGCCTTCTCTGCATCCAAAGACAGTACTAACCCATCTATGGACTTCATCTTAAAGGTGTAAATAATATTTAAAAGGCGTCTAATATTATCAGATGAGTTTCTACCCTGTATAAATCCTGTTTGGTTAGTTCCATTTATTGTAGGCAGAATTTTTTCAAGGCGCATTGCTAATATTTTTGAAAGCAATTTCTGGTCAACATTCAGTAATGCAATTGGCCTGTAAGAAGAACATGTGTCAGGACTTTTACCTTTCTTTAATATGAGCGAGATATAAGCTTCTCCAAGGGTCTTTGGCAATTCTTTAACCACAAATGAATAATTAAACATATTAAGCAATGGATCCACTAGCAATTCTTGAAACTCCTTAAAGAACTCTCCGCAAAACCCATCTGGCCCTGGTGATTTACCATTCTTTAGAGCATTAATAGCATTAATATCCTCCTGTCTAGTAATAGGGCTATTAAGGACTTCTTTTTGTGTAACTGAGATTGTTTTAAGATTAATCTCAGAAAAAAAGTCTTCCATTTTTTTAAGATAATCACCTGTTTTCTCAGAAGAATATAGATTTATATAAAAATCCCTAAATGAATTATTAATGTTCTTATTATCATGGAAAATATTATCATCTGAATCAACAATTGTATCAATGTATATTCCTTATCAGCAGGATGAAGAGTTCTCCAGACATCTACCAAACCAAGATCATTACAAATATTCTGAAGAGATCTCGCCTGAGCAGTTAGAGATGCAGAGCTATGTGGGTACCTATCTACAAGAGGGTTCAGAACACAATTAAAATACCCCCGGACAATAATTAAATCTGCTGGCCTGGCAATCATGTCCAAAAACACTTTAGTAACAAATTCAGATGGGTGAGCTGGGGGATAATCAGGCCCGGGGTGGGTAATCGGGAGAACCGGGAGAATTCCCGGTGGGCCGCTTCACTTTTGGGCCGGTCGAGTTTTTTTTTTCTTACATTTGTCACGTTAGTGAGTCTATCTTCCCTTAAATGACACTTCACACGTTTCGCATTGACACTGCAGCGCGCAGCCTCTGCATGGGTTGTACCATGTGAGGGAATTCTCCCCTCCCATAGAGTTGGTTCGGTCCATAGCACGTCCAAGAAAACTTTTCTCCGGTAGGCTAGGCCGGCCCTACCGTAACAATACGCGTCTGAGAGGAGGAGGGCGTAAAAAACAGGTTGAAGAAAAATCCATTGGAGGAGTATGCTGCCAAATGTGCCAAACCTACAGATTTATTTTCAAGAGGACAAACAAAAGTGACAACAACAGGTAACTTAAAGAGAAATAAGCCTAGTAATGATTAGCATTAGCAATGTAATTATTCGGCTAATACCGTTGTCAAACTATTTACAAGCCAAACATTTTTTTGTTAAAATATTACCCTTTTGTGTATACATGGCGATAGACTTTGCAAATATTATGCAAGCAGCTTCTGAGCAGTCCCCCGCTGAAAATGAGGAGGCCATGAATAAACAATATTAAATCAAGTTATTTAACCCTCAGGTTGTGTTCAGAACCCTATAACACGTTTGTTTTCCCAGTCAAAAATGACCAGCCTAAAAAAGCTTATAAATCACTTGTTATGCCATTTACCCAATATTGTATTCAATATTTTTGTCAGATTGTTTTCTTTTTTAATTAGGACTTTTATATTTCTATTTGCATTAATCATCGGCCTCACAGCATTAGCAATGCTAATAATTTATCAACCTTTCCTTATGGAATACACTCTAAAAAGGGCTGGGTTATTTTTATATTTTATATATTGGACAGAACACGCTGCTGGGTTAAAATTGACCCAGTGCTGGGTTGTTTTAACCCAACTGTTGGGTTATTATAATCCATGGTTGCATAACAACAACCCAACATTGGGTTATTTTTAACCCAGCATGGGGTAATTTTTAACCCAGCATGTGTTCTGTCCAATATTTACCCATTATGGGTAAAAAGTAACCCAGCCTTTTTTAGAGTGTAGAGGAATATTTTTGTTAACTTCTTATCTTAAGTGAAATATTATTTAACTTTACCTTATTTGTTGAACCATGATATTAATAAAAACTATAGTAAGAGCTGAACTGTTGCTTTATTTATCCAATTTGAAAAAAGTGCTAATTTGGAATAACACTATGGAAAAAGTGGGCCGGTCTTGGGCCTGAAACTCCCGGGCTGAAAAGTGGCCCCACTCCGGCCCTGGGGATAATACATATTTAGTATAAGAATAGTTTTACCTTGCCACACACCTTCAATGATAACAAAGCGACCGTTCCTATCTTTAATACAAATTAATTTCAGCCCAGGCTGTCAAGGAAAGTAGTGGCATCCTCTGGTGTAGTGAAACGCTTCATTGTTCCGTCAATGGTCAGCCTCAGAGTTGCAGGATACAGCAGTGCATATTCGATCTTCATCTTTTGCAATCGTTTTTTGACATCGTTGAAAGCTTTACGTTTCTTTATCACCATCGCAGAATAATCGTTGAAGAATGAAATCCTCGGACCTGCGTCAGTGCCTCTTATGGGATCCGTGCCAACACGATGAGCTGCGTCCAACACTCGCTGCTTATCCATAAAGTTATGAAACTTTATGATGACAGGTCTGGGTCGTTGCGCGGGTCCTTGCAAAGATACCAAAGAGCGATGAGAATTAAAGTCATTGTTAATTATGTGCAATATTTAAAATGGATCTGTTCTTTTTTTTTTCTCAGCACGCACAGATATGATCACTATCCATGTTCGTGGATGGAACCTAAGGAAAAAGTTAAATCTTCACAATTATCTTGCTCAAAGATATGTTAAGGCAGCGGTTTTCGAACTTTTTGTGTGTGTAGACCACTATTTGTAATCAAGAATTTTCGCGGACCACCTCATAATACTCATTATAAAATATGTCTACACATCTAAATAGTCTTACTAGCACTAAAACTATAACTGGTCATCACATCAGTACAACAGGTTTCTTAAAAGAAAGTTTACTGCACAAAACAGCTGCCACATATTCACACACCAATCCATTTTGTACGAGCACCACTGACCTATTTTAGTAATCACACAATAACTTGACAATTTAATTTAAAATTTATATCAATATTCTTATATCAATATTATTTATATTCTCAGTGTTGGGAAAGTTCACCTTCTACATGAACTAGTTCAGTTCACAGTTCACAAATTTTAAAATTAACTAGTTCAGTTCATATTTCAAAATTTTGAACTAGTTCACAGTTCCAAAAATGAACTAATTTATAGTTCTTTTTCCCATATTATAAAAAAAAGATTGCCATTATAGCCCATATAGAACCACAGACAGCAATTATTTCATCATTTTGAACACTGAAGCTAAATGCGTCAGATTTCATCTTCATATCCAACTTTAAATCCTTATCCAACCAGGGTTTACATAAGCATTGACTGTCTTTGCTTGCACATACCTTGAAAGGCTAGCCGGGTGGGGATCGCACCCCGGGCGGGAAGCGCTGTGAGGCATTGCGTGTATGACAATTCGCAGGTATCGCACACCGCACGTGCGCGTTTAATAGCGTGAGCTAGTCAGAGTCTGTTTCAAGATCCAGAATATGCGTCAGCAGCCTATGTTCATCGTTAATGATTTAAGACAAATATGATGTTATTTAATGTTAAACTATTTGAGTGTCGCGGCAGAAATTTCAGCAGCTTCTGTGTTGTTGACTGGTGGCGGTGTTGCCAGATTGGGTGTTTTTTCCGCTACACATTAAGGCCTGTTTACAGTGTGTTTTTGTCGGGTTTTCGCCTGGAAGAATATAGAAATCTGGCACCCTATTGAACGAACTTAAACTGAAAGAGCGTGCCATTCACCGGCATTAGAATAAACGAGTTCACAGTATTGTTCATCAGGCAGTAATACAGTACCTTCAGTTCACGTTCAACTTTTGTTCAATGAACTCGTTCAAGCACAACACAGCATATTCTCAAAATATACATATTCTTATTTTGCCTTTACACGGACCACAGTTTGGGAATGGCCGTGTTAAGGTACATTTGGTATTATGTTTTTGTTTATTAATTCTAATTAAGATTAACCTTTGCATTCAGTGTTGGGTAAAGTTCTTGAAAAGTTAATTTTAGTTAATTTTCTGAGTTCACAAGTTTTGGGAAGTCCCTAATTTAGACAAAATAATTGGGTAAATGGAGTTCATATCTTAACAGTGTCCTATAAAACAAATACAAAGAGTAAAGAAAATATCAATCATGGTCACCGGTAAGATATGAATTCCATATACCTGATAATTTTGTCTTAAAGGTCACATATTGTCAAAATCGACATTTTCTGGCTTTTATTATCATAATGAAGGTCTAGGTGCTATGTATTTACCTTCTAAGTGTCTACACTATTTAGAACAGATTTAGAAGCTGTGCCTGAAATGAGCCGTTTTGAATTCCTGCATTTCGAGATGTCACAAATGCCTAGGCTCCTCCTTCAGTCACTGCACACACACTACAGCTTGTTCCCTGTGGCTGCCTGCTTGTGCGTCTTTCAAATCGGCAAATCAGAAGAAAGGCTCGTGAACATTAATTAGACAGACCAAAATTGACCTGTACATAAAAACGCAAAAAAATATAAAAAAGGTTACAATATATGAGACCTTTTATTAGGGACTTCCCGAAACTTGTGACCTCAGAAAATGAACTATAATAAACTTTTCAAGAACTTGACCCAACACTGTTTGCATTATAAGTATAACTTTATGCATGTTACAGACATTACAGAGAACCAAGGCTTTGAACCGGTCCACAGAACGAAAACAAAAACCAGAAACTTTTGATGTTTTGCAAGGAACAGAAACGAAACCAGAAACTTTCCAAAAATATATGTTCCGGAACAGAACCGTTAATTGAAAATAATGGAAACCGGTTAATACCGTTATTTTTTCCGTTCTTTGACTAAATTTCTTTGCAATACTCTGTGAAGTTCACTTCTGGTCGTCGCTGATTCATCAGAGAAATGAGAAGCTTACCACAAGCAAGTTAGCCTACTCAAGCCAAGTCTCTAATGCTGAAAAATAAGAGGTTAATATTGTAGGCTACCAAGTATCTCAAGATGTTTGTTTTAATACTAATTAGTGGCGTAACGGATCGCAGTTGATTCGTGATCCATTACATACAGTTCACGACCCACGGTTCGGCTCGCATGCTGAGCAACTGTTTATGCTGCATCTTCTTCCCGAAGTGCGTGCTGAAGTGACGAGGACCCATGAGATCTCGCAAATTCATGTAATGATCGCGCGATTCCTAGTTCTGTTTCTGCCCATTTTAACGTTGAATTATGACGTTTTTACAAACCAGCCCAGATCATAACACGAGATCTCGCGTAGACAGAGCAGTACATCAAATCCATCCAAAATTCAAAAAATAAGAAAGCTGCTAAAACCATTTATTTATGCTCTATCTTTAATGTATTTATTATACCATCTACTTTATCATTTAACTCCTCCTGGCTCTGTTTTTGTCTATTATTTGTTGTTTCTGTATTAATGACTTTATTTGTGTGTTTGTAATGTTTGTATTGCAAAGATTTACAGTTTTTTTCCAATTGCTAACACACTTAAATGACATGAACAGCACAACTATTTAAACTGACACACAGAGAGCAACACCTCTTCTCAAGTCTCCAAAAGTCTAAACACATTTTCTGCTTTACACACATTTTGCAATTTACAATGGAACTTTTTAAATGCACTGAACACGGTTCTCTGCACAAGACACAACAATCTGACATAAAGTCACATGTTTGCCTTTTCAAAACACTACCATTCAAAATGACAATACACGAGCTAAATGGCCAATATATGTGCCACCTCCCCAAACACCTGAATGGTTAATTGTTAACACTTCAATCAGGATGTAAGCACTAGAAAAGACCACAGGAACGTCATTGGCCACAGAGCCATTATAGATGTTCCTGGCTTACGTGGTGGGAACATCTCAATGTGTGCTGCCATCTTCAATATGGATGGTGTCCTCCACTGTCATGCCAACCTTGGACCATACAACACAGCCCATATTCTCACATTTCTAGAAAGACTCCACAACATTCTCATACCACCAGAGTGTATGAATGATGTAGACCAAAGAAACCGGTATGTTGTAGTATGGCACAACGTGAGCTTTCATCGTGCAGCCCCAGTCCAAAACTGGTTTGCTGACTACCAAACATTTATCGTGCAATACCTCCCACCATACTCGCCATTTTTGAACCACATAGAAGAGTTAAGGAAGGTATATGAGTGATGGGATTGATGTTGGTGCAATTCAGGGATGGATAAGGCGCTCAGGGCGCTTCTTCCCTCGATGTCTGGCAAGGGAATATATTGCCTGTGATGAAAATAAAAAAATTCAACAGCATGTGTGTGTATCTGCAAATATTTCTGTGCATGTGAACAATCTTATACATATTTTAGTATTATGGCAAAGCATACTAAAGAAAAGTGCACTTTTCATTATGCCCAACTGTGTGTAGTTGGTTAGACAAAAATCTGGTAATATGAATGAAGTGTGTTCCAATTTGTGTCAAAGTTTGATTTTGATAATGTTATATGTAGTTTAGGTTGGAGTGCTTCATTTTGCAGGATATATGTGGTATTTTGCTATTTGGGTGTGTGGTTTTGTAAATTGTGTTAAGTTTTTTGATAAAACCAGACTAGTTTGCAAAATTGTGTGTTAGCAATTGGAAAAAACTGTAATAAAGGAAAAAACACGAGATCTCGCGAATTCAGGTATGATCACGCGATAAAGTCATGGCTCTGCCCTGCGGAGCTATCCGGCATCCGTCAAAAATAGAAGCTCTGCGTATTTGTGCCGGAGGGCTGCGGAAGGCCGGAGCTGTGACGGATTCGGAGCGCAGTCAGTGGAAATACACACATTGACTTGAATGGAAACCGATTGACTCCGCCGCCGTTCCGCAGCCTTTCCGCAGTCGGTGGAAATTGGGGGTGATGTTACCCCCTCGCTGCCCTGGCACATTGGTGATTGCCCTGTGTCCAATTACATTTCTTTCTTTTCTTCTTTTTCTGCTTCTTCTAGTCTTTCCATTTTTATTAAAGTTTCCTTTTATAGCACAACTGAGTGCTGCGTTTTCAAATTTGCACATATGTGCCTCCACACTTGGTGGATGTGACTATCCAATTCATTCACTGGTGTTGTAATTGGCAATCCAGGGCTTTGCAATGACAAGGAAGTAACCTTACAATCCTTATCTGTGTATAAGGTGTGAAAATGTGTGTGTAGTTTTACAAATCACTGTGTGTAATGTTTTGCAAAAAGGGTGAAGCAAACATTGTGTGTAATGTTGTGCAAATCTGTGGAGGTGTTTTTCTCATTGGAGTAGAATTTTGCAAACTGTGTGGAAATTTACATTTTAGTGTGTAAACAATCGTAAAAAACTGTAATAAATTGTAATAATTTACTCATCCTACAGTTATTTCAAACCTTTATGAGTTTTTCTTCTGCAGAACACAAAATAAAATATTTTGAAGAATCTTAGTAGCCAGAAAGTTGATGAACCCCATTGACTGCATGTTATTTTGTTACTACATATGAAGTCAATGGGATCCATCAACTGATTTTGGTTACCGACATTCTTAACTCTTTTCTTTTTTGTGTTCAGCAGAAGAAAGAAACTCATACAGGTTTGAAACAAGTTTAGATATATGACCATTTAAATGAAGTGAACTATTCCTTTAAGTAGGCTATATACAGGCCCGGATTAAGAGGACTTTGGGCCCTGGGGCTATAGCAACACCAAGGGCCCCCTTTCATCTGATTGCCGCACCACTCTTCTACCGCAATACATATTTTTTATTGTTATTAATCAGTGTATTTAATTAATTAATTTATTTATTATTATTATTATTTTTGCACACTAAATAGTCCAGGGTATTTAACACAGTACCTTTCTACTGCACAGAGATTGATGGAACATCATGATATAAATTACTCCACATAATTTCTTTGTTCATTTTGGGAACATTTTATTGATAAAATATTTAGTGCATTTCCTCCAGATATGAGTAACTCAAAAACATAAAGGTTACCAAAATCAGCAAAAACATTACTTACTTCATTAATTACTTCAGTCACACCTCCTTAATAAGTGCTTAACAATTACTACTTTAAAAGGATACTTCAATAACTTCACCCTCATGTTGTTCAAACTGAAAGAATTTATTTCTTCTGCTGAACACAGAAAAGATATTTTATAGAGTGTTAGTAACCAGACAGTTGACGGCACCTATTGACTTACATAGTAGGAAAAATATATATTAAGTCAATGACTACCGTAAACTGTCTGGTTACTAGCACTTATAAAATACCTTTTTTGTTAAATAGTCTTTTTTCTAGCTTTAGCAGAGCAGAAATCCTTAATGATATCATTAAAATCCATGGTTCCAACAATGTCATACTCCAGGGACATCCGTGTTAGATGGCTTAGTTTTTCTTGTGCCATTGTTGACCGCAATCGAGATTTAATGAAAGATAATTTTGAGAACGAGCGCTCTCCTGACGCATTTGTGACTGGTAAGGTGAGATATATTCTCAAGGCTATGTCCACATTTGGGAAAACATTTTGAAGATCCCTTGCTCTTATTTCTTGCAGCAATTCCCTGGCTGAAACTGTCTTTTCTTTTTTGCAAAATGCTTTAAAATGTACAAACTCATCAGCAAAATCTTCTTGTAAGTCTGTATTGTACTTCTGTTGTAATTTAACACAAGAAGAACGAAGTTCTTGGTCAGAGAGAGTATGAATATTATTCAGGAAAGTGAAAAAGTTAGTGATCTCTTTGTATGATTCACTTCTTCTGTCAAGCTCGGCTGTAAGACAGTCATTTATCACATAAAAAACATCTGCAATAAACTTCTGTCTACCAGACATCTGCAAGTCCTGATGAGGTTTGTCTGGTTCATCTGCATGTTTTTTACGTGTTCGCTTCCTTTGGGAGTCACTTTTGTAGGCCTGTGAAATAGTAGGTGACATTCCTTTCGCAGCGGTTTCAAAACGTTCAAACTGCCCTCTCAATTCTGCAACCAAAGTCCCTTAAAGATGCAACTAAATCCAAAGCTTTGGAGAGATCAAGGTCAATGTTTTGTAGGACTGTACTAGTTGCATCAAAACGTTGAAGTACGCAGTTCCAGTATTTGCAAAGAAGAGCAGTTTCCAGTTTGACCATTTGCTTTGAGAGCACTCTAGCTTCGTTACGCGTGGATAAATTCTGATTGTTATCCTCAGACAAGTCAATGAGAGATTGCTGAATATTTGAATAGTTGTAGCACAGTACTTTAGTAGCTGATGCATGCGCAGACCAGCGGGTGTCTGACAAGGACTTTAAACTCTCAATTCGCTTGTTCTCATTTGCTTCAAGACCACTGGTAATCACCTGCCATCGCGAGGATGATCGGGAGCAGAAATTAAACAGTGTCTGCAGAAATGTAAAAAACTCATTTGTTTCAAAGCAGCAATTCACTGTGTTTATTCCCACTAAATTAAGTGTGTGTGCTGCACAAGGCACCCATTCTGCCAGTGGATTTACCTCCCGAATGCGTGACTGTACACCCTTATAAGCCCCCGACATATTGCTTGCATTGCAGTCGTAACACTGTCCTCGACAATTGTTTATGTCAATTCCCAGCTCATTCAATACAGTCATCACAGAGTTAAAAAGTGATTCCCCTGTGTGGCTTGTAATAGGAAGAAATTCAAGAAAGCGCTCCTCTATATTCCCCTCAGGAGAAACGTATCGCGCTATGAAAGTGAGTTGATCAATATGGGCAATGTCTGGTGTGGAATCCACGCTTATGGAAAAGTACTTGGCTAATTTTATTTTGTTGACGATCTCTGATAAAACTTTTTTTCCCATCAATTTCACAATTTCTTCACATATTGTACTAGACAGATAGGACGGCTTTCCTCTCCCAGCATTTCCAAAACGAGCTATGTGTTCCCGCAGAAATGGATCAAATTGAGCAATGAGTTCAAGAATACCCATATAATTACCGTTATTGGTGGAATTGAAAGTCTCAGTATCACCCCTGAACGATAGACCACGCTCAATCTGCCCCTTTTCAGATGTCCTTGTCACCCAAGTTACCATGCACTCTCTGTGATGTTCAGAGTTCTCATGATCCGGAATGCGACTGTGCGCGTGTTTCCAGTCACTGTATCCAGATGTTCCAGAAAATGGTGAAATGCCTCCAAACAATTTGCAAACAAAACAAAACACAGATCCTTTGATTGGAGAGTACAGAAGCCAGTCACGCGGAACAGACTCACCATTCACAAGTTTTCGGGTTAGAAGGGTCTTTGAAAACGCCCGTTTTTGGTGTTTGTATTGTTTTTCAGAAGCAGAAAAATCACAGCTGCGATTCTGACATGGCACTGGTCCTTTTCCACAAAGGGACAAAGTAAGCATTAATAAAACATTTGCTTTCTAAAACCCTATTCAGATGGAACATTTTTTTCTCATGTGGATATCTGTAAAAAGTATTAATAGCCTACATTTACACTGCATTTACAGTTACATAAATGCTAGGATTGTTATTTTATTTAATATTTAAATATAAAATTATTTCTAATTTTTAATTAACTCTTTCCCCGCCATTGACGAGATATCTCGTCAATTAAGAGAAAAAGCTTCCCCGCCAATTACGAGATTTTCCGTCTTTCCGCAATACCGCTATTATCCACCAGGTGGCGCCCTTCCGCAACTTTTTAAAACCGGAAGTATTGCCCTATGGCAAGCTGCTGCATGTCCGTGTCTGTTTTAAAGATCGCTCTGGATGGGATCTCTATGAAAAGTCCGTCACAAAAATGGAATTATTTTTGCTTTTTGCTCAAAATATGGTGTTTTTGCAAAAACCTACCCATATTCAAAAGCTGATTGCAAAAGAACCACTAAAGGTAGGATGAAACGGTTTTTTTTGTTTGAAAGCAGAGGGTCTGTTCTTTCATTTGGTATATTGTATGTTTATTTATTTAAAGAAGAACATTTTCTGGAAGGCATTAAACTTTGGTGAAAATCATGAAAAACGCTGGCGCTGGCTGGCAACTTTTTTTAAAAACGCTGGCGGTGAAAGAGTTAAAGGGTACTTTAATTATAAAACTAAAACTAACAGTAGGTGGCGGCAAGTCTTAACCAGTTAAAAGTCAACCCCCTTTTTTGAAAACCCCCAAAGTCATACTTAAACTAAAATTGCAAAACATAAAGCTGATGTGGCTTTGGATCGTAAAATGAAACTATAATATAACGTTTTATTGTATTGTCCAGTGCTAAGTGTGGGATTTTTATGTTGTTTTATTAATCATGTTATAATTGATATGTGCCATTATGCTTTCTGTGCTGAGATATGTGAGTAAATGTCTGTGTGAGTGGAAAGTTACCAGCTTTTGTATGTGTGTAAAAGCTACAAGGAGCATATGCTGAGGAATTTACGTCTGGAGATTGTTAAGATAAGAGAGAGGCCTGAGGGAGAAAAGCAAACAGGCAACTATTTTATTAACTAATGCTTTAATATTCACAGGATAAAATATGCCATGTATTTCTTACTTAATCAGTATTAATCATTGAATAATTGATGTAATAAATATAAGATGTTGTCTTTGATAAATTTGTATTAACCAATGAAATGAAGGTTGCATACAGAATAACTTAATGGGGGCAGGGCAGCTCAACCTTGAAGAAACAGAGTCTCCTGTGTGTGTGTGTGTGTGTGTGTGTGTGTGTGTGTGTGTGTGTGTGTGTGTGTGTGTGTTTTCTTTCCTAACAGATGGTTTTTAATAATGATTAAAGTGTTTCCTTAGAAGTAGTATTGCAGTAAAAGATTTAATATGTGTTTATCTATCTAAAGAAGTTAATGTGTGCCTTATTCATATAACCAATTTTACGAATAATGAAATGATGTCATGATATTGAAATATGTTTTACATAATAATCACTTTCATCTTACAGCTTATGTTTTTTTATAAATGAATGTTTTATTAATGATTTGTTTTTAAGAAAGCATTATAACATGCTATTTGAAGTGGAGGAGTACTAGAGAAGAACTGCAGGGCTCCCAGGGTTGAGAGGAGAACAGTTTGTTTTTCTTTGTCTATGTGTGTCCATCTTTGCCTACAGGCTGAAATTGGGTGTGGTAAGGGAGTCAGATTCACGAGGAAGAGCAGCCTTTGTGGGTGGAGATTTTCTGAAGAAAGATCGACGTCACATATTTTATAAATAAGCATGTTACTTCCTGAGCTGGTTGTTCGCTACTTGAGAGGACCCAGCGCGCTGTTAAACTTTTTCATATCTGATCAATAAATATTTGAACTTAGATATTCGTATCTTGTGCCTTTCCTCTAAATTATGAACATGCAAATGGACACCTTAAAGTCCAACAATTGGTGACCGCCGACGTGTTGTGGAGGGAAAGGAGAGAGTGAGAGGAAGGAGGGTTTCACATTGAAGAAACCAGAGTAAGGGAGGGCTTTATTTCAACACAAAAGACCGGTCTTCTAAAATAAAGGTAAGCAGAAACCTGTTATATCAAATTCTGCTATTGGACATATACCAAATTACTTGTGTTGATAAGGAGATCCGAACTGAATTACAAATTTACATTTTTGTAAATTGATCAGAGTGAAAAACTTTTATTTTTATAGATATTAAGAGATTTATTAAAATTGGGTTTGAGGCCCTTAATGTACTAGACATTATAAAGCAATAAGTTTGGGTTTGAGGCCCTCGGGTTAAAGTCCCGTAAAGGTAAATTGTGGTTGGAGTCCATTAATGTATTAGACATTATAAAGTACCAAGTGGGTTAAAGTCCCTCGGATGCAAATTCCGTAAATTCTAATTTTAATCCGGATATTATTTAATCGCTTTCAACTTTCGCTAAAAAGACGGGTCAGTAGTCGCGCGGGTGAAACCCCTGAAAACTACTGGTGTATATATTCTTTTGCTAGATTAGAGTGACGTTTTGTGGTATTTTGAAATTCTGCATGCTTGTAAATTGTGTGAAAATGGCTAAATTTCAGAAAGAATGTGATGAGTATGAGTGTCCACCAGTGTATGTGTAATCGCAAAAGATTGTGAGGCTTAGGATGGTCCGAACAGATCCAAATGCTTTTGTATATAAAGAAAAGACAAAAAGAGGTTGCATTAGCGTGGAACACGTTGAGAGAAGAAAACTGTTGGGAGGCAGTGGAGAAAAAGAGAGTTCCTCTCACGCCTATTATTTTTGCCATGGAACATAGACTGGTAAACAAAATTAAGACTGTAAAAGCAGAAGGAAAAAGTGGTTTGGTAAAGGACCAAATGTGACAAGCTTAGAGAAAGAGTTGAGAATTCAGACGAGATTAGCTCTGGTTGCTGCTGTCATGCAGGCTATTAAATCAAATAGAAAAAGGGGAAGTTGGCAGTGGTGCAGCTGCAAAGCAAAAGGAAGTTAAACAAGGAAACAGTCAGCCAGACTCAAGTGTGACACCTACGGCTCCTCCTCCAGTTCCAGCCCCAGTGAAATCGATCTACCCCTCCTTGCACACACCTCCTCCTTATGAGAAAGCCAAAGCCCCAATGCAACAGCCTGTTTTTCAAATCAATAGCGGTGAATTGAATGTAGATGTAGATTTTATTTGTGTGAAAATGTAGTGTGTCTGTGATATATTGAGTCTGTTAAAACCATAAATGGGATTAAGCAAAATCTAGCAGAAAGACAGAGGCGAAGCTTTGAAAGAAAAACAACAAATTACAGAAAAGAGTAGAGACCAAGTTATTAAATGTGGAAATGAAGATGAACAATTGAAAAAGGACAGAAAATTGTTAAAAGGTGAATGACACAGATAAATTGTATAAAGGACAAAAAGATTTAACAAAATGAAGAGGAGTCTTCATCTGATGGTGGAAGGTGGTCACAAGATAAATTTTATTTTAAATTGAAAGGCAATATTTTGCAATGGGTTAAGTTAAACCTTGAAAGGCTGAAAGCTCTCATCCTTTGACATTCAAGAAAGTGACTAAAAAGCTGGCAAGAAACAGACAATGAAAAACTGTGTGTGACATCAAAGTGTTGGAGTTGCAAAGAGAGGAGTAACTCATAAACTGGACTGAAAGCACATTCTATTTGAATGGGACTATACTTGAACTCAAGCGGTGAAGGGGGCACTGCATATGGTCAGAGACATTTACAAGGATGAAACACCAAAAAGACTGAGTGGAATCCAGAAAGACTCACAAAGATAATAATGTTCTTGGAGGCAAGAGAAACTGGACAATATTTCACTGGACACTGAACTTTTTCATCTTCATACGGGCCTTTGAGTGAAAAAGGGGAAAGAGTAAACAGCCGTTCAATGTTTAGTAAAGACCTTGTTACTATAGGGACACAGACAATCTTTATGAGAAAATCAGCTAGACACATTTAAAGGCTGATCAAGAACTTTGTTGTTAGGTGTGACTACCTGTTCTGAAATCAAATCAGACTCCTATTAATCTGACAGGAAGAAATGCATAATTGAATTTGGTATCTAAAGAGGAAGTCAGAATTCCACTGATGGTACTGAGCTAAAAAGCAAATATATATGGCATAGAACAGCTATGGCAGAAAGGAAATTAAAATAGATAAAAGAAATAAATTGAAAAAGAAAAAAGAACACCATAGAACACTATAAAAGGTAAACAAGAAAAGCTGTGACAATAGAAAAATAACTGATTATTGTAACAAACTTTGTATTTAAGGAAATTGCCAGCCCAGACATCATATATGTGCATGAAGGTGTTCAAATGGCAGATCTAATCACTGAGGGTGAGCCAAATGATTGGATACCATTGACTGATATACAAATTATTATTATTGTAATTAATTATAATTGTTATACCATTGACTGAAAAAGCAAATAAATTGAGAGATGGTTTGTTCGCGGTACCACTGACAACTACCCCACCGTTAATCACACTGTTTACAGATGGTTGTTGTTTCAGAGCAGCAGATGACACATTGAAGGCAGGCTTTGCTGTGGTTGAGCAAGTTGTGGGTGATTTTGTAACACGACTGAGTGGTAGATTGAAAGGTAAACGGTCAGCACAGAGAGCTGAAATGACAGCTGTTATCAAAGCCTTGCACTACACTGGTGAAGAGAGGGTGATTGTTTATAGTGAATCTGCATATGTGATTGGTGCAGTATATATGGAACTGCCATATGGCAGATAGGTGGGTTTGAAACCAGGAAAGGCCGGCCTATAGTAAATGCTAGCAAAGCCTGACACATACTACAGGCTGTGAAGGTACCTAATGAAGTGGCTGTTGTAAACTGCCTAATAAACCACTTATATCCCCAACCATGGTTTCCCAAGACAAAGTTAGATCTGACAAAATTGACAAACACGCACTGGAATTGAAATATAGTTTCGGGGCTGCTTATCACCCCAATGTTAGAGCAAAGCTGAAATAGTGAACCTGACTTTGACATTAAAACTTGACTTGACAAACTATGTGCACAGACAAAAATAACATGGCTTGACGCATTACCAATTGCATTAATGTCTATTCACTTTTCTGTTAACAGGATCACTGGTTTCACACCCTTTGAATTGCTTACAGGTCGACAGTTTCCTGGTCCAAGGCATGACGTGGTGCAGGATCCCATCCTGCCTCTAACACATGATGTTTCATCTGACAAACTAACTGCTATGATTGAACATTTTTCCTGACAGGCTACCACACAACGAAATTGTGAGAACGACCCAGCTGTTAAAAATTATGATTGGGTTTCTAACAGACACAGGTGTGGACCTGAGGACTCAGGTCCAAGAGAGGGAAAGTGTTGAAAGTGAAAGTGAATCAGCTGGAATACAGAGAGGACAAACAGGAAGTGGTAACACATCAGTGGTTACACTCACACAACACCAACAACAAAGTCAACAAACATTCTGTAAAATTGTGCATAAAAAAGGTGACATTTTTTCCAGCCCAGTAACAGAACCCCTAGCACACTGTGTGAGCACAGATTGTGCCTACGGAGCAGGTATAGCCGTACAGTTCAAAGCGAAGTACGGTACACAAAAGGTTGTAAGACAGAACAAACACACAGGTGAATGTGCAGTTACCCATGAGGACGACGGCAGATTGATTTTTCATTTAATAACAAAACAAAATTGTACTGATTTACCAACATATGAGAATTTTACCTACAGCCTCAGATGTATGAGAGAGTGGTGTGAGAAAGAAAACATAACAAGTGTATCCACTCCCCGGCTGGGGTGTGGCCTGGATAAATTGGATTTCCACAAAGTGCTGGAAATCCTGACAGAAGTGTTTAGAGACCTGAATATCACAATTACCATATATTCATTATAACCTGGTAACATACCATATTGACCTTTGAATTTCTTAAGTTTCTTATACAATTCTACAGTATTAATTTCATATTTCATTTTTCTTTTCCTTTTTGAATTTACGATTGTTATTTGAGTATTAGCCAATAGGCATAAGTGTATTTTTTCCACAGAGATGAAGCTATATGCAAATTGGAAGGTTCTGTGGGCCGTAGGAGTTATAACTGCAATTATAGTCACCATAATATTTGGCATAAACAATGGAGATCCCTGTGTAACAGACTGATAGTGTCTGCAATAGAGAAAAAAGAAAATCCACCCAAATACAGCATGCCGCTATTAGGCCTACAGAACCTGGATGAGGAGGAAGAAGAAAATGTGTGACCTCTTTCAGAGGTCAAGAGAGGGAATTGTGGGATTTTTATGTTGTTTTATTAATCATGTTATAATTGATATGTGCCATTATGCTTTCTGTCCTGAGATATGTGAGTAAATGTCTGTGTGAGTGGAAAGTTACCAGCTTTTGTATGTGTGTAAAAGCTACAAGGAGCATATGCTGAGGAATTTACGTCTGGAGATTGTTAAGATAAGAGAGAGGCCTGAGGGAGAAAAGCAAACAGGCAACTATTTTATTAACTAATGCTTTAATATTCACAGGATAAAATATGCCATGTATTTCTTACTTAATCAGTATTAATCATTGAATAATTGATGTAATAAATATAAGATGTTGTCTTTGATAAATTTGTATTAACCAATGAAATGAAGGTTGCATACAGAATAACTTAATGGGGGCAAGGCAGCTCAACCTTGAAGAAACAGAGTCTCCTGTGTGTGTGTGTGTGTGTGTGTGTGTGTGTGTGTGTGTGTGTGTGTGTGTGTGTGTGTGTGTGTGTGTGTGTGTGTGTGTGTGTGTGTGTGTGTTTTCTTTCCTAACAGATGGTTTTTAATAATGATTAAAGTGTTTCCTTAGAAGTAGTATTGCAGTAAAAGATTTAATATGTGTTTATCTATCTAAAGAAGTTAATGTGTGCCTTATTCATATAACCAATTTTACGAATAATGAAATGATGTAATGATATTGAAATATGTTTTACATAATAATCACTTTCATCTTACAGCTTATGTTTTTTTATAAATGAATGTTTTATTAATGATTTGTTTTTAAGAAAGCATTATAACATGCTATTTGAAGTGGAGGAGTACTAGAGAAGAACTGCAGGGCTCCCAGGGATGAGAGGAGAACAGTTTGTTTTTCTTTGTCTATGTGTGTCCATCTTTGCCTACAGGCTGAAATTGGGTGTGGTAAGGGAGTCAGATTCACGAGGAAGAGCAGCCTTTGTGGGTGGAGATTTTCTGAAGAAAGATCGACGTCACATATTTTATAAATAAGCATGTTACTTCCTGAGCGCGCTGTTAAACTTTTTCATATCTGATCAATAAATATTTGAACTTAGATATTCGTATCTTGTGCCTTTCCTCTAAATTATGAACATGCAAATGGACGCCTTAAAGTCCAACGGCAATGTTTATAAGCGTTGCATTACAATAAATATACTGTAGTTATTACCTCTCGTTCGTGTGTCAAATCTGGACTGTATCTGCACGAGGGCGCCCTCAGGCTTCACGTATGAATGGACTATTGGAAATGTCAGTAAAATCAGTGGCTAATATCACCGTGTTTGGACTAAAAATTGAATAAATATTACTCCTCTCTTAAGAAATTTGAAGTTAACATATAAAATCAATCAATATTTCTCCAAAAATGCACGCCTTTGAACCAAAAGCCCTGAAGGATGTTGAAGTGCTTTCATCATGACGACCAGGCATTAGATTTTTCTCAATTATTGCGACTGAGGGTCATATTTCATTTTACAGGTTTGAACGCTTAGGTTACTCACGTAACCCCGGTTCCCTGAAATAACGGGAACGAAGCATTGCGTCAGTTAGCTGACGCTATGGGGGAAACTCCTGTTTACTCCGTGACTGAAGCCTATTGGTTAACGTCTGTACAAAGTACAGACCAATGACGTTTGAACCCGCGCGCGGGAGGAACGCGTCCCTATATAAGCGCGGTTCAATCGTCAGGAGCTCATTATATTCGACTGAAGCGCGCAGCCGAATAACACTCGCTGCGTAGACGTTTGTAGCACGGCAAGAGACGCAATGCTTCGTTCCCGTTATTTCAGGGAACCGGGGTTACGTGAGTAACCTAAGCGTTCCCTTTCAATACGGTTCACTTCGCATTGCGTCAGTTAGCTGACGCTATGGGGGAACGTAATCCCATCACGCCGTGCATACACAACGTACTGAAGTGCCTTACCGGAGAGACACTGCGTGTGGCCCTATACCCGGCATATTCACAGCTTTAAAAGCAAATGTGTAAGCACCATATAAATTGTTGACGCGCACACGGTGGGGTTTTAAACGCACCGGGGGCACATAACATAGCACAAGACGGCGAGGTACCGAGCGCGCCGCGGCTGTGCGAGATAAGTAAATTCAGAGTCACGTTGGTGAGCTCGCTGAGCGCACCGTGGTGTACACATAAAACGCATGAGCGTGCATGATTGAGCCGAGAGAACCTGCGCTCGTAGGGCAGGGACGTCTAAGCTGTACAATCTGACAACGTAGACGGCGAAGACCAGCCGGCCGCGTAGCAGATATCAAATATAGATATAGATACCCCTGTAGACCAAGTTCATGAAGAAGCCAAACTCGAACAGAGTGGGCTCTATATAGGACATAGCTCATAGAGGGGCGTGAGCCAGTGCGATGGTTTCAACGATCCATCTAAATAACCACTGTTAGCAACAGACATACGTAGTGAGTGATCTGCGCAGCTCACGAACGGCCGATCTGACTATAATATGCGGCAGAACGGTTCGTAGCGTGGGATTATACAGATACCACAATAGTGTGAACCCAGGTGCACCCTCGAGCGCATCGGGATGCATATAGGTAGTATTATAGTGCACAGATCGGTGAGCTTTCCAAGCGCGCCGTAAATGTGTATTGACTATAAATTGCACGGGCACAGGTGAACACTTGAATACATCGTGAATGCATATAGATGAATCAGAGTGTTATAATGCACAGGCCGGCAAGATTCTCGAGCGCGCCGTCATGTGTTCTGATAATAAATTGTGCGCACACGGGTGAACTCTTCAGTGCACCGTGAATGCGTATAGATAAATCAGTGCACAGAACGCGCCGTGAATGTGTACAGATATGATTGATGAACGTAACGGTGGGCACCCAACGCACCGTGAACGTACACAGATGAACAACAATGTATGTGTCACAAAGCATAACACAGCTGTGTATACAGGTGAGCTTTCCCAAGCGCATCTTATTGTATACCAAATGTTATAGCGTGTACATGTGAGCTTCTCTAAGCGCACGGTGGACGCATATAATTAAAAACCATATCGTGCATACAGGTGAGCTAATGGGCGCACCTTTAATGCAACAAACCTCAGTAGTGCGCGAAGCAGGGATGTCGAAGCTGTAAACTGACAACGTGGACGGCGGGGACCAGCCGGCCGTGTCACAATTGTCAATGAGAAACCTATAAGACCATGCCCATGCTCTAAGACAAGTGAGCATAATTGTCACGGGAGGTGATAACGTCAACGATCCATAAATAGCCTGTATTGACAGGTGCTCTAGTGAGTGATCTGTGACGCAGATGAACAGCTGATCGTCTGATGTACGTCAGACGTATGTGTCATACAGGACCTTGGACAGTTCCAGAGCGCTGTGCCTCGGGCACCGTCCGCATCTGAGAAATGACAGGCTTATGAATAAAGTGAATGGCCAGCCGTAAAAGCATGGTTCGCTGTTACCGCCGCCGTCCGCATCTGAGAGATGACAGGCTTGTGAATTAAATGAATGGTCGGTCGTAAAAGCGTGGTTCGCTGTTATCACGGCCACATAGATATAGGTAGGGGAGAGAGCCGCCGTGCCTCTGTAGTGAGGAGAAAAGTGTTCCACCGGCGATTCGCGGGGGGTTTTGACTTTCAAATGTCACTAGACAGAATGGATCAGACTTTGCATAAGGACGCCTCGTGAAAGGGGTCCTAGCAGCTTGTGTCAATGTGTCATAAGGCACGTAATGTAGGTCGTGTCCCAAGGATGCCATCTCCGCACGCCCATCGTAATGGGTTAATATTGGTAGTTAAGCATGAGATGCGTATCACTCTGATTGAACATAGCTTATAAAGCGATGCAATGAGTTTATAAAGGAGATGACTCGTCAGCTTGTTCAGGGGGCGAGATCTCAGTCTGGTTCGGTAAATAATGAAACCACCGTAGATTGCCCGACCGCATTATCACAATAACACGGTCGAGAGTGCTGCAGTGCTAAATCATCCTCTTAATGTACCGTATTCACAGTACAAGGTGATTTATATGAGACAAACGGCGTTCCACGCGCCGAAGGCTGATTGCCGTCGTAAAGCGTGTTCAACCCACAGCAAATGCTGGGCTAGCTCGTAATGACAGCACTTCATGCAGCCGTGTGTAACTTAAGCAAGCTTCCCGGCCGTCAGCTCGGGGCGGGACCTTTGCTTAGTCAAACTGAAGTGGACTTATGAACAGAATGCCACGATATTCAGCTTTCTGAGGCTCGTTAGAGGGGTACGTGTGCCCGTCTTAAACGAGATGCCGCGCGCGTCTGACTGTGCGCGCGCTTTAAGCTTTGAAACTTATTGTGGCGGGTAGCAAGCTCACTTGAGGTTGATATTACCCTTAATATCTCCGAGTATTGGAGCGGAGGTGTGAGCGTCTTCGGATCCGCTAATATAAATCAGCTATATGGCCGAAAAACGTCATAAACCGCTTGGCTGTAAGCCTTTGAGTGGCCGTCCGGAGAGGGCGCGATTCAAACGCTTGGAGCCATGCAAAAGTCTGAGGCTGTCCTTCCTCTAGGAAGAGAAAATAACAGCCGTAAGACCGTGCTCGTTTGCGCCATCAGCATCGTAGCGGAGAAACTGAGGTGGGCTGCGAGCGAATTTGGCAGAAAGGTGTTAGAGACACCGTACAGTCGTGGGGTGTCAATACACAGTATATGGCCAAACCGGGGTTTTTTCGGCTAGCGTCGATAGAATTATGGACAGCGGGCCGTGTGTGCGTATTACTGATTGCTTGTCAGTAAGGCGATAAAGTGTTTAGAGACACCGTACAACCGTGGGTGTCAAAACACAGTATAGTAAGCACGGAAATTACTCTTTTTAGAGGAATTAAATACCGTTCGCCACTATAGTGAGGTCGCATAGCCGACAGTATTACACAGTATGTTTGGATAAACAGCACACAGAAAACATTTCAGGGCAGTCCAGCCGAGGCGCGACATAACCCCTTTTCTCCCAGACAGTTTCGTTCTCTGTTGATGCAGCTGTGCTGCGGAGACCAGAGCTCAGCCGTTCAGGTGCACAAGCCTCAGTAGTGACGGTGACCGAACGGCTCACGGAGCAGGGTAGTATGTCTAGGTGGTTTAATGTCAGACTGAACCCATCGCAGAGAGGAAGTCTGCCGTGAGGCCCGCGGTTTTGCCGTTTATTAAAAGGGCAGAAAAACCGGGTATATATATAAGAATGTACCAATATTCAGCGCACTGATATAGGACGGGACTGAATAAAGGGAGGTATTCGGGCCTCAGTATATTATAAACAAATTCGTTCTGCCTCTGATTCCGTCTAAACCAGAGAGAAATTACCAGGCAGACAAAGAATGAGCTATCTGAAGTGAGATCGGCTCAGGCCAGTAAAGCTCTATAATAAGTGTTTTAGCGCTCCAATAGAGGCGTGTCCGCCTTATCGAGCAGACGAATGAGATCGTGCCGCTCCAGGAGGGGAGGGGCATGAAGCTCTCTTATAATGAGTGTTCTTGGTGCTCCAATAGCGGCGAATCGGCCCTATCGAGCAGACGAATGAGATCGCGCCGCTCCAGGAGGGGAGGGGCATGAAGCTCTGTAATCATTGAACACTGGACAGCTGCATTTAGAGGCAGCGAGCCGTAATACCGCGTGCTAGCTAAGCCGTTAAGAGACCTCACCACTGTGGGGAAAGGAGCGAGGGACTCCGTGAGCGTGGAGCACGAGTGGCTGTGCTATGACAGAGACAGGGGCAGACCGCCCGTGTTTGCTTGTCGTATGCATCTATCCAGGTCTACGGTTCCCCGCTTGTTCATCTCAACAAGAGAGGAACGGCAGAGGGGAGCAGCAACACAGACAGAACAGCCATGCGTCGTGACGGTATCACCCGATGCACTCGGGGGATTAATATATGTGCCAGAGATCTCGCCACTGAATGTAAGAGGAGCGAAGGGACTCTGTAAGCATGAACGGTTGCGGTGTGACAGAACACAGGGGGGGTTAGTCCGTGTGTGCTTGTCTATGCATCCATCTAGTCTCATGGCTCGCCGTGTGTTCATCCCGGCGAGAGAGGAACAGCAGGGGGAGCACGAAACATGGATAAGACAACCAAAGCATAAGCGCGGTCCCGGCGTGGGAGGTGCCAGACCGGTAACGCGCTCGGAGGAAATTCATAGCAGAGAGGCTCACCGAGCCGCTGTGCTGGACGCTATTACAACAGCGCCTGCTCTTTTAGCTTATAGCTTTATATTAAAAATATTGATCTTACCGGGCGGCCGCAGGGGAGACCTCGTCAGGCGTGTGTCCGCTGCACAGGGCTCGTACCACGGCAAGCGAAGGCTATCTTCGGTTCTCGGCCGGAAAGCGGCAGGGGAAGACGCTAGACCTGGACTCTGCTATCTTCGGTTCTCAGCCGGAAAACGGCAGGGAAGACGCTAGGCCTGGACTCCGCTGCAGGGCTTTTGTCAACGGCGAGGTAAGGCTTCTTCTTTTTCTTCGGAGCAGCGAGAGGTTCGCGCTGAAGGAGAAAATAATGAGCTCCTGACGATTGAACCGCGCTTATATAGGGACGCGTTCCTCCCGCGCGCGGGTTCAAACGTCATTGGTCTGTACTTTGTACAGACGTTAACCAATAGGCTTCAGTCACGGAGTAAACAGGAGTTTCCCCCATAGCGTCAGCTAACTGACGCAATGCGAAGTGAACCGTATTGAAAGGGAACTCCGATTTTCCTTTTTATAACTCGTGGCACAAATCAAAGCATTACTGTCACTATAAGATTTTCTAAATAAAATAAAGATCAAATACCAATGCTGGAACCTTAGATCTTTCTGATGATGTATTGTTTGTTAAGTTAAATCTTTTACATTAAACAAAATAAGTAAACATCAGCTACATTCGCTGGGATCGCCCATTATCTGGTTTTAATAAGCGAGTCCTTCAAATGAACACATTCGTTAAAATCGCGGATTATTCAGTAAATCACCATCACCACTATCAATTTCAAAG
This sequence comes from Paramisgurnus dabryanus, assembly GCF_030506205.2. Classification (NCBI taxonomy): domain Eukaryota; kingdom Metazoa; phylum Chordata; class Actinopteri; order Cypriniformes; family Cobitidae; genus Paramisgurnus; species Paramisgurnus dabryanus. Next base: position 28,557,745 of record NC_133359.1, on the reverse strand, counting down.
ACTATTTCTGCTGTGGTTTCATTTTGAAATTTTCATCGGCGAAATGACGGTAAACCAACTCATTCATTTTTACATAACATAATATCACATTAGCAATTGTGCTGATATTTGGGGAAAACTGCGCTTTTACCTGTGTGATATCTATTTAATATTATGTAATACTACAATAAGACAAACTCATCGGGGCAAAAATGCGCATGTACCTTGGATATTGGACGTTTATGTTCTTCAAAAAAACTGTAATTTGGCCGGGGATTTTTACGCGGGTGGTGGGGGAACCCTGAAATTGTGGATTCAGACTGCAATAAAATCACCGACTATATAGCCCCTGGCCCTATGCTATAAATATTGAAAATACATGACTCCACGAGAAACAATTACCATCAAAATAATGCTTAACTCATTAACTTCTTCAGCTGCTTGCTTACCTTCAACACGCGGATCAGGGACGACACAGGGGGTTGGGCTGCTTCCGCTGCACTCGGGGTCTTCCACGGGCACGGATGAAAGTGATCCAAAATAGTTCGTTAGTTTCGGAATTTTTGAATCCCTTTTCTGCCTTTCGAGGCACTATCACTTTTCTTAAACATTTTTGCAACTCCAGGCAGCGATTTATCGGCCTACGCATTTTCTATAAAAGCATAACGAAAAGAGCCGTTTCCCAACGTCATGGCACAAATTGTAGAGTTAATTTGATTGGGCGGTGAATTATATCAATCAGGCACATTTTCCAATAACTTCTTGTTATTTTATTATACACAAATCAACAACCTATGACTTGACAATCTCATTTCCTCCAGCCAATCACGGGCCCCCTAATCCCGCGGGCCCTGGGGCTTCAGCCCCACCTAGCCCTTATGTTAATCCGGCCCTGGCTATATAATTGCGTGTAGCTGGTATTAGTTAATGTTCTGACATATCAGGATTTTGGGAAAATATTACCCTACTCTGTCTGATTCGACTTTCATTGTTTATTATATTGTATTTTACAGAGGTGTCAAGTAACGAAGTACAAATACTTTGTTACCTTACTTAAGTAGATATTTTGGGTATCTATACTTTACTGGAGTAATTATTTTTCAGACGACTTTTTACTTCTACTCCTTACATTTTCACACAATTATCTGTACTTTCTACTCCTTACATTTTAAAAATCGCCTCGTTACTTCTATTAATTTCGGATTGTTTTCTTTTTTTACATTCCGGCTTGTCATTGTTAAAAAAACTATCTTGATAAATTGCATCATCCGGATGAATGCGATTGTGGTTGGATGAGAAGTATTAACATACACCATTCCGACACCCTATTGGTTTGTACACAATCCCCGCCCCCAGCTGACTGCAGATGATCAAAGGTTTGTTCGATAGCGCTGCAAAGATAAACATAAAAGAACCGCGAGAGCGATTAGAAATCATGCGGAGCAGTTTGCTCTCGCGATGCTTTGATATCATCCGCCATCCGTTTGTACAGTAACAGAACGTGGCATTCTGTCTTCAAATGGAAAAGTACGAAATAAAACTTGCGCATCACTTTCAGGTCAGTTCACATTCACAAGAAGCCTATGTAAATGTATAGCTGGCTGCTGACACCAACTCATCTGCGTGATTTAAATAGTATAATACCAATTTATATCATGTAACTTCAGTTGTTCAACTTAAATAACATTCTGCTGCGTTGCGTTTTGAGCCATGGAAAAGATATCTATGCTAAAGACATCTGTTGTTTTGTATATGCTAATAACTGCCCTAAATTTTTTTTGCATTAACAAAACCTACTTAGCTGAATGCTTGAGTGTTAAATCAATCAAAACAGATAACCATACATACAAACTTTTGCTTTGGTTAATATACATCAGCTGTTTCCTTAAACCTGACTTTTAAGTTCCTTACAAGAAAGACATAATTCTCCAAAATTGCTTGGATTTATACTGACATGTAAGATCAGCTTTGTCACATTAGATTAAGCTAAAGTCCATTAGCTAACACAAGTACAGATGCAGAAATATAGGCTATAATATAATTGCATATTTGTATAATTGTAGTTTGTGTTGCTGTCAAAATACAATTATAAATGATAACAATAGCATATTTCTATTCTCACACATTCTATTCACCTTATTCCGCCACGCCCCTTTTTAATTCTTTGCTCTTCCACATTTTGTCAACCGATTTCCGCTGCTAACACGGCACAGTGCATTCAGTAGCTAGTTTAGTGGTTAGAAGATTGTTTGTAGTTCACTATAACTTTAGCGAAATGACAAATGTCGCAACTGCTGTAAATGTTTTCAATTAGGAGCACAGAGAAAACTTCATACGACGCTCGGATAGTCTTATAATGTCCCATCAATTGTCTCGTGGTTAGACGATATGAAGCAGCCGCAGCAAGTAACCTATGGGACATATTTAATTTCCTCATCCTGTCAGAAGGAGTTGATGGAGCAGCATTGAAAATTATTAAAGTACTTATGCCTACCAATATTTACACAGTGATTTCGTCTTTTTAAAGCAAATGTGCACCTTAACCAGTCCAATAACTTGTACCATGATAGAATTCATTTGCAAACTTGCCAACACTTATTCCTTCAAATCAGAAGACTTAAATCCTTTTAAGTGGAATCCACAAAGCTCACATATGGTTTAAGAAATTCCTTACAGATAATATCTGATCACATTGTAAATGTTTAATATAACTGCATGGCAGGTAATTTCTGATCACATTGTAAAGGTTTAATATAAATGCACAACAGATCACATTGTATATGTTTAATATAACTGCACAACATCTGATCACATTGTAAAGGATTAATATTAATGCACAACAGATCACATTGTAAATGTTTAATATCACTGCATGACATCTGATCACATACACTGAAAAAAATGATTAATTGAATTTAATCATTTTTTTTAAGGTAAGTGGTTGCAATCAATTTATTTAAGCTACATTTATAAAATGTTTATAAAATGTACATTTGTAAATGTTTAATATAACTGCACAACATCTGATCACATTGTAAAGGTTTAATATAACTGCATGGCAGGTAATATCTGATCACATTGTAAAGGTTTTGTCACGACTCCTGGGTGATCTGTGGTGTGTATGTGTGTGTTTGTTTTTTACCGGTTGGTGACGGTTCCTCACGTGTGCACTTGCCCCTCCCGCTCGTTTCTGTAATCATTTGCCAGCTCTGTCTCGTTTCCTATCTCTATTTATGTTCCTCTGTTCGGTTTCTTGTCACGCGCTCATTGTCAAGGTTGATCATAGTCACGCGTCCAGTCCAGACAGTTGTTTGGTAGTTTTTGTCGCTCTTCTCTGCTCTTGTCTCAGATCCTGTCGCCGACATTTGGATGCTAGCATCAGCTCGGAATCCTCAGCCGGTGTGTGACTGTGTTGATGTCCTCATCTGAGCTTTGTCCTTCTCCGGTGCAGCTGGGTTGCCTCGCCTTTAGGCAGTACACCAGCCTTTCCGGTTTTCTGAGGAGTTTCGTGCTGATTGTGTGGATTACCTCTCCGTCGGAATTCCTTCCTTCAGTAAGGATTATATCGCTGGACGCCGCGTGTGGTCTTCGTCATCTCCAGTGGACTGAGGATTACTGAGTTTTCTATTTTTTCTGTCTCTTCTTTTCTGAATAAACTTCCTTTCATTCGCATGAGACTTGACTCGGAGTTTTCCCTGACAGAATGAGCGCGTCAGAGATGGAGTCTGCGAATTCAGAGGATTCAGATCCGGTGCAGTCTGCTCTTAATCAACAAGGGGCGGTTATCGCTCAGCACTCATCGATGCTCACTGCGGCTGCCAGAGACTTCCGTACTTTATCAGAACGGTTTTCGGAGTTAAGTATCCGATTGGACCAAATCACCCAGCCGATCGGAGGGCCATCTCTTCCTACGTCTGGCGGAGCCCCGCCCAACGTTGATCGTGAGCCACACGCGGCGACTCCTCCCACCTTCGACGGCGACCCCAACACCTGCCGGGCCTTCCTGCAGCAGTGTTCCCTAGTTTTCGCCCTCCAACCCCGGAGATTTGCCAGCGCTACATCCAAGGTAGCATTTGTTTTGACTTTACTCACCGGGAGGGCGAGGGAATGGGTAATGGCTGCTTGGGGGGCCAAGGCCCCGTGCACGGCTTCGTTTGAGGCTCTCGAGGGTGAAATGCTGAGCCTTTTTGATCGATCACTCCGAGGCGACATGGCGGCAGCCGAGCTGGTGAGGCTACAACAACGAAGATCGTCCGTTACAGATTACGCCATCTCATTTAAGACGCTAGCCATCACCAGCGGGTGGAATGATACGGCGCTTCGGGCTCAGTTCCTCGAGGGTCTCAACCCCTCCATCCAGGAAGAAGTCGCTGCACGGGATCCCCCTACATCTCTAGAGGCGGCGATCGACCTGGCGCTAAGAATCGAAACACGACACCATCAGCGAGAGCTCCGCCGGTCGTTTCGCCAAATCGCTTTCTCATCAGAGGAGTTGGCTTCATCACCATCGCTTGATGCAGAGGAACCTATGCAACTGGGTAAGCTCCGCCTTACCGCCGCGGAGAAACAACGTCGCCTGTCGAGTGGATTGTGTCTATACTGCGGTAAGGCGGGGCACATCGCCGCTTCATGTCCGGTAAAAGGTACCGCCCGCCGATGAGCTCGGGAGTTTTGGTGGGCGTGTCATCTCTCAAACCTCCCGTAAGCCGCACTGTTCTTCCTGTCATTGTGATTTTTAATCAGTCTAACTTCCAGTCGCAGGCCTTGTTGGATTCCGGGGCGGAGGCGAGTTTTCTAGATGCTGGGTTGGCTGGATCCTGGGATATTCCTGCTATCCCTTTGTCATCCCCTCTCTCTGCCTGGACGTTAAAGGGACAGCACATGGCTATGATCACCCATCGCACACCCCCTGTGAGTTTGTTTGTTTCTGGCAATCATCGTGAGGAAATTGAATTTTATTTGTTGGATTCATCCCAATCACCAGTCATTTTAGGGCATGACTGGTTGTCCAAACATAATCCTCACGTTGATTGGCAGAACAGTGTTGTCTTGTCTTGGAAGTCTTCGTGTCATGTTTCATGTCTTGGTCCGGCTCCTTCTGCTTCTTTGTGTTCTACTTTTCAGATTCCTGCTGCCGATCTCTCGGGGGTCCCGGCGGATTACTCTGATCTGCATCGAGTGTTCAGTAAGGCTCGGGCCACATCCCTACCTCCTCACCGGTCATATGATTGTTCCATCGATCTCCTCCCAGGTACTTTTCCGCCTAAGGGTCGAATTTTTTCCCTTGCTAAACCAGAGAGAGAGGCTATGGATAAATACATAAATGAAGCACTTAATGCCGGTCTCATTCGTCGCTCCTCGTCTCCAGCGGGTGCTGGTTTTTCTTTGTTAAGAAGAAAGACGGGTCTCTTCGTCCGTGCATTGACTATAGAGGGCTTAATGACATTACTGTTAAGAATAAGTACCCCTTACCGTTAATGTCTTCGGCTTTCGAGTTATTACAGGGAGCACGCGTGTTTACCAAATTGGATCTGCGCAATGCTTATCATTTGGTACGCATCAAAGAGGGCGATGAGTGGAAGACAGCCTTTAATACACCATCAGGACACTGGGAATACTGCGTTTTACCATTTGGGCTTTGTAACGCACCGGCTGTCTTCCAAACTATGGTAAATGAGGTGCTGGGAGACATGATTAATAAGTTTGTGTTTGTGTATCTTGATGACATTCTCATCTTTTCTCCCTCCATGAAGTTACACACCCAGCATGTTCGCCTAGTTTTACAACGGCTTTTAGAGAACCAGCTCTTTGTTAAGGCGGAGAAGTGCGAGTTCCACAAACAGTCGGTTTCGTTCCTGGGTTTTGTTATTGCCGAGGGAGAGATTCGTCCCGATTCCGCGAAAGTTAAAGCGATCGCCGATTGGCCAGTACCCGACTCTCGTAAGGAGCTTGAGCGATTTTTAGGTTTCGCCAATTTTTACCGGCGTTTCATCAGGATCTTTGGTCAGATCGCTAAACCCCTTACTGCTCTCACTTCCACTAAGCTGCATTTCCGATGGGATGGAGAGGCTCAGGAAGCCTTTGATAAGTTAAAGTCCTGTTTTATCTCTGCTCCGGTTCTCTCTATTCCTGATCCGGCTAATCAATTTATTGTGGAAGTAGATGCTTCTGATGTCGGAGTAGGCGCCGTTTTATCTCAGCGGTCGTCCCTTGATGGGAAGGTGCACCCGTGTGCCTTTTTCTCTCACCGGTTAAACCCAGCGGAACGTAATTACGACATAGGTAATAGGGAGCTGCTGGCGGTTAGACTCGCTCTGGGTGAGTGGCGTCACTGGTTGGAGGGAACCTCGGAACCCTTTCTGGTCTGGACGGATCATAAGAATCTTGAATATATCCGTTCGGCCAGAAGATTAACAGCTAGACAGGCTCGCTGGGCACTTTTCTTTGACCGTTTTAACTTTTCCCTCTCGTACCGGCCTGGCTCTAAGAATACTAAACCTGATGCCCTCTCTCGTCTGTTCGATCACTCCGAGTGCGAGCGGACCGAAACCATCCTCCCGGAAGGGAGGGTGGTCGGTGCCCTCGTCTGGGGAATCGAGCAGCGGGTGAGGGAGGCCGGCCGAGAGGGGGAAGTGCCGGAGGAGTGTCCAGCGGGTCGTCTATGGGTTCCTGAGTGTTTGCGTTCCGATGTCATCCGGTGGGGTCATGAATCCAGGTTTGTCGGCCATCCGGGAATTCGGAGGACGTTGGCTGCCATTCGTCAACGTTTTTGGTGGTCTTCTATGGCCATGGATGTCAGACAGTTTGTATTAGCCTGTTCAGTCTGTGCTCGTAGTAAAGCATCCAATCAACCTCCCGCTGGTCTGCTTAAATCTTTGCCCATTCCCTCCCGCCCCTGGTCACACATAGCCCTTGATTTTGTCACTGGGCTACCGGCGTCTGATGGTAACACTGTCGTTTTGACTGTGGTGGATCGTTTCTCTAAAGCGGTTCATTTCATTCCCTTACCTAAGCTCCCTTCTGCCAAAGAGATGGCTCAGGTTCTGATTAACCACGTTTTTCGGTTGCATGGTCTTCCGTCTGATGTGGTTTCAGATAGGGGTCCTCAGTTCGTCTCTCGGTTTTGGCAGGAGTTTTGTAAGCAGATTGGCGCCACGGCCAGCTTGTCTTCTGGTTATCACCCGCAGACCAACGGGCAATGTGAACGGGCTAATCAGGATCTCGGTCGAACGCTTCGCTGTCTGTCGTCGCAACATCCGAATTCTTGGTGCCAACAGCTTCCGTGGGTCGAATATTCACACAATTCCCTTCCTGTCGCATCCACTAATTTGTCTCCTTTTGAATTATCCGTCGGTTATCAACCTCCCCTTTTTCCATCACAGGAACCCGATGCAGCGGTTCCGTCTGCCTTAGCTTTCGTTCGCAGGTGCAGACGCACCTGGAAGAGAGCCAAAGACTTGTTAGTACAGACCTCCAGACGAACCAAAGCTGCGGCTGACCGTCACCGGCGACCTCCACCCCGTTATGTGTGTGGACAGAAGGTATGGCTTTCCACCAAAGATTTGTCTCTCCGTGAGCCTTCTCGTAAGCTTGCTCCTCGTTTCATTGGGCCATACACCATTATTAAGGTCATTAGTCCGGTAGCGGTTAAGCTTAAGTTACCACTTACTCTTGGTCGGGTTCACCCTGTTTTCCATGTATCCAAGGTTAAACCTGTGATCTTTGCCCGCAATAATTCTCCTGTCTCTGCCCCCAACCCCCCCGCCCCTCGTCTAGTGGATGGTGCCCCTGTCTATACGGTTAGGAGGTTACTAGATGTTCGCCGCAGGGGCAGAGGTTTCCAGTATTTAGTGGACTGGGAGGGCTATGGATCGGAGGAGAGGTGTTGGGTTCCGGCTCGAGATATACTGGACCCCGGTCTGATCGAGGACTTTCGTCGGCGACAAGGTGAGCCCCCCTCTGGTCCGTCATGTGCCGGTCATGGAGGGGGGGGGTACTGTCACGACTCCTGGGTGATCTGTGGTGTGTATGTGTGCGTTTGTTTTTTACCGGTTGGTGACGGTTCCTCACGTGTGCACTTGCCCCTCCCGCTCGTTTCTGTAATCATTTGCCAGCTCTGTCTCGTTTCCTATCTCTATTTATGTTCCTCTGTTCGGTTTCTTGTCACGCGCTCATTGTCAAGGTTGATCATAGTCACGCGTCCAGTCCAGACAGTTGTTTGGTAGTTTTTGTCGCTCTTCTCTGCTCTTGTCTCAGATCCTGTCGCCGACATTTGGATGCTAGCATCAGCTCGGAATCCTCAGCCAGTGTGTGACTGTGTTGATGTCCTCATCTGAGCTTTGTCCTTCTCCGGTGCAGCTGGGTTGCCTCGCCTTTAGGCAGTACACCAGCCTTTCCGGTTTTCTGAGGAGTTTCGTGCTGATTGTGTGGATTACCTCTCCGTCGGAATTCCTTCCTTCAGTAAGGATTATATCGCTGGACGCCGCGTGTGGTCTTCGTCATCTCCAGTGGACTGAGGATTATTGAGTTTTCTATTTTTTCTGTCTCTTCTTTTCTGAATAAACTTCCTTTCATTCGCATGAGACTCGACTCTGAGTTTTCCCTGACAGGTTTAATATAAATGCACAACAGATCACATTGTAAATGTTTAATGTCACTGCATGACATCTGATAACATTGTAAAGGTTTAATATAATTGCATGGAAGGTAATATCTGATCACATTGTAAAGGTTTAATATAAATGCACAACAGATCACATTGTAAATGTTTAATATCACTGCATGACATCTGATCACATACACTGAAAAAAAATGATTAATTGAATTTAATCATTTTTTTAAGGTAAGTGGTTGCAATCAATTTATTTAAGCTACATTTAAAGGAGCATTTCACCCATAGAAACATTGATCTTTATTGAAAGTGTGTCATATTTGTAGTCAAAATGTAACATACATTTAGAATTTGGTGCCTATCTGACTGAGAAAAGGAGTGTTTGTAGTCTCACCCCCTCAACAAAGATATTGGGACTTCCTTCTTTCAATGATGCAAAATGATGATTTTTACATCATTGAAAGAAGGAAGTGCAACACTGAAATCTGTATTTCTCCTGTCTCAGTGGCAACTGAGGAAATGATGCATGACCATTCAAAAACATGACTGGGGTTCTAACTATACAAGACTTAATGCAAATGGGTGAAGTGTCCCTTTAAACAAAAAAGATTAGTAATGTAAAATAAAATATAAAACTTTTGTTTAAATGTAGCTTAAATAAATTGATTGCAACCACTTAAAAAAAACTATTAAATTCAATGAATCATTTTTTTCAGTGTATAAAGGTTTAAGGTAACTTTACAACAGGTAAAATCAGGTCACATTGTAAAGGTTAATAAAAATAACTATGGACTAAGAAACAACTAACTTGTCAGCAAGACCACCCTGCAATGAATTAAGACGCAGCTTTATCAGAGTCATCAGGAGCTGATCCCAAGTGTTTATCTGGAAGCTGTTGGTGTATGTACTGGTGACGTGCTTGGCGACTATGTAATGCATGCAATATCAACCCTGTGTAAAGCTGACAAAGATAGTTGTTTCAATCTCAGCAGAGATATGTACATGTGTGCCAGCTCAACACATTGAAGCAGTTTCTCGGACAGGGTTTACAGGACTAGGCCTTAATTATATTAGGACATTTTAGTTTTTACAAACAAACCACATCTTGTGACAAAACAATGGCACTCATATATGTTATGGTATGTCAGTACTGTAATGATAGTGGGTAATGGCAACCTGGCTTAAAGAGATATACATGTGTGCGCATGTGCCAAAGACGTATGATTGCTCCGGGAACTTTCTCCTGGTGAAGAGATCAGATTTAAAGATAAATCCAAGATCTGGAATCAAAAGGGCATTGTACTTGAGCAAATTCAACCAAGATCTTATAATATCGAACTGCCAAGTGGTGCTGTGTTAAGGAGAAATCGTCAACATTTGTTGAGGGATGCATCTGTTGAATTGGAACAAATGAAAACCACTGAGATACCCTTTGTCAGGAAAACGGACTCAGAGTCAAGTGCAAGTTAAATAGTTTATTTAGAAAAAAAGAACAGGAGAGCAAGTCACTGGTAGATCCACACACGGCGTACACCCGTTGACTCACTCTGGTGGAAACACTACTGTGGGAATGGAGCACTCCCACAGTAGGAGAGAGTGAGTCGGTGCTGCACAATAATCCAGTACAGATCCAAGGAAAGAGAGAGAGCCACCCACGCGCACCGTCGAGAACGCCAGCACCGTCACCACCGGCAGAGATGGAAGATAGGAGGTCCAAGTACTCAGACGGGTAATCCACTGTGTAATCCAGATGTAGAAGGACCTCCCGGAACCCACTGGTCACCGCCTAAAAACGAAGCGAACCAGCGGTTCCGAGAAACAACAGTCGTTAGAGTCAATATAATCCACAAAGGTGAAATGGGTGTACTCCACTCACGGATGATGATGCAAACCGGAGAGAGAGGGAGACAGCTGGTATACCGCCTAGTAACGAAGCGAACCAGCTGTATCGAGAGACAAACAAGGTCAATATAATCCAACAAGCCACAAGCGAGCGGTCCGGGTGAAGACGAGTCCCCGAACGCCGATACCAAACCTGGGGTAACAGAGAAGAAGACAGAGAACGACTGACAAGACAGGGCAGGGCAGCAGGACTGTGATTAAACAATGAGCGCGCAACAAAGGACAGGACTACGTGCAATATAAAGGAAAAGGTAAACGAGACACCACCGGTGAACAATTACCGAAACAAGGGGGCGGAGTTAGTGAACACACGAGGAACCGGCACCACAGGTAAACAACACACACACACACACACACACACACAGATCACACAGCCATCGATCACCCAGCAGTCATGACACCCTTGAGAAGGTCTGTTCGTGTACGGAAATGCCCTGAGAGACTTATTGAAACATGCTGAGAGATTGATTGAAACATTCTAAGAGACTTAATGAAACATGCTGAGAGACTTATTGAAACATTACTTATTGAAGACTTATTGAAACATTCTGAGTGACTCTTTTTAACATTGAATCATTTATTGAATCATGTTGTTGATTAATGCAATTAATGTGTATACATTGTTGAATTATGTCTAATATTAATGTTGTGTGAATTATGATTGTAAAAAAAAAAAAAAAAGGAAGATGTAATGATAGTGGGTAATGGCAACCTGGCTTAAAGAGATATACATGTGTGCGCATGTGCGGAAGACGTATGTATTGTTTGGCATGCTGGCAGTACGCCATAGTGAGAGCTGTGTCTTTAATAAATAACCAACGTTGCCTCTCAAATGTTTATTAGTTTCATTTAATGGACTCACAGAACTAAAACAAGTACAAGGTGTTTTTAAATTATCGTAGCTCAAATAAGCATTTTAGCCTGGGACCAGAATAAGCCCTGTCCTGGAAACTGCACGGTTGTTTTCCCATATCAGATGTAGGTTGCTTCAGGTTGAGTTGTGCTTTTAAAGTGTAGTTGTGTTCAGAGACGGATTGATCCTCCCATTGTGTTTCTGCATCACAGTTTAGGAACATGTTGACATTGAATATCATCCTCACAGTTGTCCACTGCATCACTATCAACGCATCTGTGAAAATAATATAACCATAAACATTTTTATGTTTGTATTTAAAATAAACTTGCATCATGAGAATTAATATATAAATGACATCCATACTTAAACAGAACAGTGTGTGTGAGAGAGATACATTAAAAAGAGACAGTAACATTATACACACAACCTCTAACTTCAGTGTTAAATATGATGTCGTTTAATAGGTCATTATCATCAATATCTGAATGAGAAATGACCTGAAATTCTAGCATCTAAAATCTCAGTAACTTGTAGGAATCACGTGGGCTACTGTAAGAATGTAATGTACTATAATATCTCGTTATACTATCGTAAATATAAAAATATAGGTGGACAATTAAAACCATTCAAAGTAGTTGCATTTTATAAACTAACGTTACTGGTCTTAAGTTTATTCATAGAACGGACATCACAAATCTAACGTTAGGCGAAAGAGCACATTTAGCCAAGATAGCTTACCTGAAACTGACCACCTTTTCAACACCCGGCGTGGCTTCAATTACCAGAGCATCGTAGTCGAACCATTACTTGGGATAAGGGTGTTCCTCAGTCGGCTTCCGGTCCGTTAAAATTGGTAAGAAACAAACATAAAGGTGCTTGAGTGAGCTTTTTAAGTTTAACGCGTCGCCTTCAGCCACTGCCTCAGCTGCTCATCATCTATGCGGCCGGAAGTACGTTGACAAAATGAGCGCAATGGTGCCGCCCTTGTTGTCGTGAAAAATAAGGTGAATAGTTGTGTGTGATTTTGTTGTTTTTTAACTAAAGAGGGCACCACTTTAAACGTTTGGCCAGCAGCGGCCCTGCTCTATAATTTGACTTTTTGCAACATTACAATATTTATAGGCAACAAGTCATCATATCTTCCTCTCTATTGAACACTGGTTATGCTCAGTAGTACACATATATGATTCTTTAATGCAGTGGTTATCAAACTTTTTTTGCTGCCTCCCTTGTGTACAGTGGATTCCTTCCTGGCCCCCCCAAAGAAAATGTATGACATAAAACCTTATAAAACTTAAAATTTGAATTAAACAAAACATATTAAATTATACAATATATTGCTTTTGTTTAGTAGCCTTATTTTTCTGAGGTTTAATTACACAGAATTTATAATAAAGTAATGTATTTCATAAAATATTACAAAACTGGGGCCCCTGGCACCATCTCGCGACCCCCAGTTTGAGAACCACTGCTTTAATGTATTTGTTTGCATTGTATTGAAATGCGTTCATTTTTAATGGGCATATACCGTATGTGGTTAAAACAGATAGCCTAGTGCAGGGGTAGGCAACATGGAGTGCCGATGTCCTGCAGTGTTTAGCTCCAGGTCTAATCAAGCAGACCTGAACAAACTAATAAAGGTCTAAAAAGTCACCTGAAACTACAGGTAGCCAAGGTTTTATAAGGGTTGGAGCTAAAATCTGCAGGACAACGGCACTCCAGGACGGGCGTTTGCCTACCCCCGGCCCTAGTGAATCCCAAGTTTTTTAACATTTTAATATAACACTATAGTTATTATGGCCTTTAGAAAAGTTTTTTAGAGGAGATAGGGTAGTACACAAAAGGCCCCTGTGGTGCGGCCTAGGCTTTTTTCTCTAATGAAATTTTTTTCCTTACATTACTTTTACTTTTATACTTTAAGTAGTATGGAAACCAGTAATTTTACACTTTTACTTGAGTAAAAAGCTTGAGTTGATACTTCAACTTAGAGCTGAAGATCTTTGCCCGAACCCGACGGGACCCGTCGGGACCCGACGAGCTCGGGTGGGTTCGGGCTTCATTTCTAACATTTTACACGGGCTCGGGGCGGGCTCGGGCTTCCGCTCCGGCTTTGTGAGGTAAATGAGCGGTCAAGTTCAAATCAGTAGCGCAGGATCGCGCTGAATTCATTTACAGTGGATTTAATGATTTTCCTCATCAAAAACATGTAGCCTAATCTTGGTGAGTAGGTTTTTCAATGTATAACTAAATATGAATCGAGTCTTACATAATTTAGATAGAGGATATAGATTAATGTTGGCAGTAATGGAGAGAAGTGCCGACGCAAATCCCGCGGAGCCTGCCTCTTAATTTCGTTATTGCCAAATACCCATCTTAATTCAGAATGTATTATCTTAATTTAATTCGTTAAGAAATAATAATTTTATTGGCATATTTATAGTGTATTGCATAAGCCTATTTAGAATGAGATGTTACAATGTTACAGATGACTTATTTTATTTCTTTGTTTCAACTTCCAAGTGGCGTGTAGATTATTAGTCATGAATAAATAATGTTAAAACCTGTGTAAATTTCTCATTCTTGACAAAAGCTGTGTGTGTGCGCACATTTAAATAATGTCGGGCTGTAAACGGGTTCGGGCTTTTAAAAAGCTGTCAATCTAAATGTACGTTCGGGTTCGGGCTGCATTCTGTCGGGCTCCGGACATTTCGGGCCTAATTTTTAAGGCCCGATTACAGCTCTACTTCAACTTCTACAAAAGTCTTTTTAAACCCTAGTATCTATACTTTTACTTGAGTAATGAATATGAATACTTTTGACACCACTGGTATTTTAACACAACTGAATGCTATTTTGACATTTTATCTGTTCTGTTGTCAGACATAAAGAAAGAGTTTAAAATAGTGAATAAACACGACCCAATAACACCTCGTGTTTAATCCAACCAGCTGTTACTTTATACTGCTAAAATCCTGATTTAAATGCGACATTGTCTGATACAATTTAAATTGAAGAGCTGATACGAGCAGGGTCTCATGCAGGGTTGCTCTTCTCATCTGATTGTGTTTATGAGCGCTTTTAATTTTAAATGTGAGTGATAGTTTAATTGTAGATCGCGTATAGCGCAGACAATTCAGCACAAATTAAAAAATATCAGAGAATATTGTTACGCGTGCGCGCGCATACAGCACCATAGGGAGGGACAGAGCTCGTGCACATAGAACTTGTGTGTGTGTGTGTGTGTTAGGGGTGTGACGAGACACTTAATCCACAAGACGAGACGAAACACGAGATTGGGTTCACGAGAACGAGACGAGACGATATTTTTACAATTTTTAAGAAACCCTCAATGATAAAATAAATGAATAAGAAACTGAAATCACATTATTTTTAAATGTTTTAACTAATCAAGGACTGGCTCTAACAATTATTTTGCTAACTGATAATGAAGTAATTTGTTATTTTGGGGTAATAAAAATAAACCCAAGTGAGCAGTGCTGCCGTCCAAAGCGAAAGCGCAGTAACTACACACTTGGTCGAAATTGAGTTAAGGCTTGAAATGAGCTTTATGACATCTGTTCTGTCTTGTGACAAAGTCTCCTGGTTCAATTTTGTCCCGTTTCAGAGAAATGAGGGTGTCAAAATTGCAGTAACTACAAAATCCATGCTAATACCAAGGCAAACCGCAATAAGTGATGTTACTGCGTTCTGGCTTTGTTTTTCCGGCTTTGATACCGCAGATACTGCGGTTTCCCCCGATCGTAACACACAGAAACAACAAACCATGGCACAATCCCACGGCCAAATGATGGTTGAACTCGGGTTAAAACGCAAAAAAACAAATACTGGTAAGGAAGATAGCTAAATAATATCTCATGCTAAGGCAAATTACAGCTTTATAGTTAACATTGACTAGCCAGCTGCTAGCAAGTTTTGACCTACCTGTGCTCGTCCATTGAAGGCAATATCCTCTGACAATAATGATATAATCCGATTCAAGCGCATTGTGTTTGTTGATTCGAACATCTCTCCACTTTTTAGGCAGCTAATCCAATTGTATTGACAGGGGTTACTCCTTCAAAAGTTTGATAAGAGTCTGGTAAAGTTTTATTGTTAGGCAAAGATAGCGGAGCCCAGTCAACCTGACGAGCGCAGCCGGGCCAGCAGAAAGCACACTATGTGAAAAAGTACACTTCCATAATAAGTGCTCTTTCTCCACGAACTGATTTTGTAGGCTACTTAATATTAAAACATTTAGTTTAGTACTTCTTAAGCTAATCTTAAAAATATCTAAGTTTACATAACTGTGCTACTTTGAGATGAAAATTAACTAAAATGTACATACTGTTAGTTACCACTTATAGTACATTTGAAACAATAATATCTTTGGGACAAACATGTTCTTCTATTTTTAAATTATGTTAATTTTTAACTACTGTTTTAAAGTAAACCTTGTCTAATGTAATTTTTTTAATAAATAAAAATTAATAAAGTGAGTTAAATACTCTCTTTGTGGTAAAAGGAGCATTTTTAGGATTCACAAACATAAATAAAACTATTACAGTTATTAAAAACAATCAAAATGTATTAAGAAGCATGAGAAAAAGTTGAATGAACACATTTAGTTCGTAGATACTGCACTTTGCTTTTGCAATAGTGTTTTAGTTGTGTAAGGTCTTTCAAAGGCAGAGTGCAGTATCTGCATTTTGGGAGTCAAAGGTCACATCGGTGGTCATGTTCTTTATCTATAAAAAATGTCTTCCTAACAAGGCATTACATGAATGCATTACCACTAATCTACCTACAACATGTTTGGCTGGCTAGTGTAAAAACTTTAAAGCCATTTTTCTCAGTTTCAGTGTTTGCGTAGATACTGCACTTAGGCTTTGGAGGGCAGAGTAGCATTTAAAATTACATAATAACAAAGATGCAATAATAATTGGTTCAAATAAAGTATTAAAACCAAGTAACATTAAACAACATTAACAAAAACATTACATTTGTGGACATATGTATGCCTGCATCCGTCACATATTGCTTTTTAACACAACTGAAAGCTATTTTTACATAGTTTCTGTTCTGCTGTCTATAAAATAGTGACTAAACAGGACCCAGTAAGGACCCACAACCCAGTAACTCTTTGTTTAATCCAATCAGCTCTTTCTTTAACTGCTGCTAAAAACGCGATATCGTCTGAAAAAAATCATCATACATTTACATTGAGGCTGTACTGATGTTGCTCTTCTCATCATTGTTGTTGTGTTATGAGCGCTTTTTTATTTAAATACGAGTGGTAGTTTTAATGTATATAGCGTTTAGCGCAGACAATTTGTTGCAAATTCATAAATATGATAGAATACACGGTTGCTGTTACTACAGAACACGTGCACGGGCATGCCGCATCATAGGTAGGGAGAGAGCTCGGACACAGACTCACATCAGAAAGGGTATGTGTGGGAAACACTACTGCTAAAGTTTTGTAAAGTGACTCATGATGAACTTGATCAGCTGTCAGTAACATCCGTGACTGTTGATGTTTACGCGAAAAAGATAAAGTACACAGAGGAACACGGAGTTAAAATACCTTTCACTGTTATGTGAGAGAGGCACGCTGCAAAGAGAGGGGAGGGGGCCGTAGGCACGCGCTGTTGAGGCGCTGCAAACAACGAGAGAGGGAGGATGGAGGCGCGCTGAGCGCTCGCTGCAATGAATTAAGCCGTTTTAAATAGTAAAATTAAAATGTAAATGGGAATCATGAAAAATCTATTTGTGGCGGCCAGTGTTGATTCTGTGGCGGCCCGCCACAGATAAATCAACATATGGGAGTGAAAGCAGTTTAAAAATGCGACCTCCGAAGGAGGCAGTTTTTTATTTGAGAAACGGGCAGCATTTCACAAGAAATCTTGCGAGACACATGTAATCTCGCGAAACACATTTAATCTCGTGATCTGGTCCAAAGGTGCGTGGGTGTCTTGGTGTCTCTTTCCTCCTGTTTTAAAAACGCGCAACTACTGTGCTCGCTTCGTCTTCGCGGGAGTCTCAAATCAAAAAGTGATTGAAAGCTCTCTTGTCCACAGTGCGGTGGGCATTTTCAGGTTGACAGTAAATCTAGCTGGCCCAATGAGATTGGAGGGGGGGCACCAGGGGGGCCAATCATATTCCGGGGGGGCCGGCACCACCCCATGCCCCCCCTCTAGACACGCCCCTGCACTTATAGTTAAAGTAAACTGTTGTTTATATGATGAATTGAAACATAAATATATTCAGTGTATTTTATTTCATTTGGACTAAAAAACTACTTATTGTACAAATGCAAATATATAAATCACAGCTGATTCCCAGCTAGGAAACACACTCAGGTTCTTTCAATTGCATGACCATATGGTATACAATACAGTAAAAGAGAACCTCTTTAGGTCGATCTTGTGTGGTAAAGGAACAATATGAGCAACACAAATAGAAAAGATATATGGCTGCACAAGTCAACGGAAGACCACCAGGACAAGGGGAAGGTTTTCTCCAGTCCCACCTGGATGCTATAGATGGTGCATTCACAGACATCACACCTGAACACTGTCAGGGGTGAAAAAGACATGGCAAAGGATTCTTCCCAAGATGCTTTGCCAGAGAAGATATCAGGTGTGATGTGAATGAGAACATGTGGTCAAATAAAAACGCAATAGATTCGATTATGAGATTTTCTTTTTTACTTTATTTTTAAGTGGCTTTTTCTGTCTGTATTTTTTTTTTTTACTTTTATACTGTAAATGGAAGTAATATTGAATATGTTTGTTATCTTGCAGTAATGTCCTGTTGTAAATACTGTAAAAGTCTTTACTGCAGCAATTCTGTCTACTTTTTTTCATAAAGATTACATACATTACATACATTTCATAAAGATTGTGTAATTTTTACTTTTTTTAGCAATTGCAAGATATAAATTCTGGTTTTAAAGTGAATTTGATCAAATAGTTTTGAAAAACATGAGGGTTAATTATGACTAAACATTTTATGTGAATTTTAATAAATTTTAATTAAAATGAAAGTGTAATTACTTACTTACTGCCCTTAACGCTGAAGGCGCATAGGGCAGCAACAAAATCTTTCCACTTCTGTCGGTCTTGGGCCAGAGTGCTGATGTCACGAGTGACTGTAGGGGCGGAACTAAAGTGTGGAGAAGAAAAGTTCTGCCCGGGCCATTTTTTTGCAAACCAAGGTTGTTATAGTTTTGCTTTTTTCATTCGTTTTTATTTTGTTTTGACTTTTTGTTTTCAAATTCATTTTAGTTTTAATTAGTTTTTGAAGTGGGTTTGCTAGTTTAGTTTAGTTTTTATTTTTTGAAAATGCTTAGTTTTAGTTTAGTTTTTATTAGTTTTAGTGTTAGTTTTAGTCTTTTTCATAATTCGGGTTATTTGTCAGGGGCAAGATTCAAAAAGGTCAGAAAAATAATTGTGTAATAATAACTAAACAAAAACATCATACAATTTTAGAAAATATTCATTCAAAAATAAAACCAATACATAAAATGTGCATTTGGGCACAAATATGTAAACAGTCTCAACACTCCGCAGGAAGTGCAAAATGTGCTGTGTGCCAGTAAAAAATCTAAAGAGCCAACAGACTAAAGAAGACATACATGAACTGCATGTATTCAACCTAATTTTGAGCCACAACAAGAGCTCAGCTGAGAAAAGACCATGACAAATAACCAGAGGTGAAAAGTTAGTTACTCTTGAGAAAAAAAATACACACATACATGCACACACAGTATACAGTGCACACCATAAGTATCAGGACAGTAAAGACAAAAGTTTGCTGTGGAGACCAGAAATTGGTAAGATGAATATCAGTGTGTCAGAAGTACAGAAGTCACATTTGATCAACCTTTGATTATGTTTCAACACATACATGCTTTAACAACAAAGAAAAACAGCCTTTAATGCTGACTTGTATGTTGTACCCAAACTCAAAACTCAAAAGAAATGGATCAAACTGATACATGTGAACAATTAATGCATTAGGACACAGTTCACTTGAACACTTCTGAGTCAATGGTCTAAACGTGGCCACATTAGATAGTATTAAAATACAAACGTGTTGTGTCATTGAGTTGGAATGGTGCAGTTAAAACAGATGACATTTCTGTACTTTTGTCTATTTATCTTTTAATGTTTAGACATTTCTTGACTCCACAGCAAACTGAGGATTTTTGCCTGTATTGTCTGAAAACTTAATGTTGATGTATACAGCTTATAGCTGAAATATCAGACAAGTAAACAGACAAGAGTTTTGCATGCAGTTATGCATATTAAAGTTAACTCAGAGAATCTCCTAAGGTGGTCTGAGAACATACTTACATGAAATACAAACTGATTTTAGAAAAAATCTCATGTTTTCTTATGTTGTGAATCTCATGTCATGTGTGTGTGTTGTGAGAAGCACTTACAGTACAGTAGACAGCGAATCAGACGTCAATCATAGATGGACTTTCTTCATTCAGTCACGTGTACACAGTGCTTCTGGAGTTTGCGCACGTTTAAATGTTTCTGACGACGAACAGGTCGCGTGTATATAATGGCGGGTACACGTGTGAAGTTTTGCATTTAGTTAAAAGATTAGTAAATTCATATTCACGTAATACAACACTCTTTATGTTGTGCGTTTTTCTAGACACTAGCAAAACCGCTTCAGACGATTCAGTTTTTGCAACGATCTAAACAATTCATTTAAACTGATTCGCGAACCAATTCAAAACGTTTGGCCCGTTTGCTTTGTAAAGAATCGACTCAAAAGACTCATCACCTTGTAAGGAATCAACCTAAAAGAGTCATTCATTCGCGAATGTGTGTGACGCGTGAGTGAGATACGCATGGAAAGGAATTTGAAGCTTAACGTAATTTGCTCTATGAAAAACATTGAAAAAGACGAAAACTAAGGACATTTAATCTATATTTTTATTTTATTTTAGTTAGTTTTGCCAGACACACATTACAGTTTTAGTTAGTTATCGTTTTTTGTAATGCCTCGTTTTTATTTTTATTTCAGTTAAAGGGGCGGTGAATTTGTCGATTTTATTGTTTTATACTGTTGCCTGATGTCTACTTCTGATGTCCGCGTGGTTTTTACATTCAAAAACATCAAAAACAATAAGTAATAGGCTATTTTGTAACATAGAATAGTGGCTGTCTGGAGAAATGGTTCGTTTGAAGGGGCGGGCCGCATTGAAGACCTGGACGTAAACACCCACTGCTATGATTGGAAGGCTTCATTACCCATCATTACATGTGGGCAAATGTTTTAAAAACATTAATGTGATAAAAATAGCAGCCGAACACAAATATGTTTGAGCCACAAAAGATTCTGGGTGCTAAATATGATACACATAAATGACAATACGTATATTAAAGTAGAAACAAAACTCGACGTGACTAAATTACCGTATACAACACAGTAAGCGCGCATCAGAATCTAAACTGCGGCTAATAAATCCTTATCAATAACTTTGTATAATTCGATTGTGCTTGTGAGGTTGCTTTTACATTCACGTAATGTTAAATACCACAGTTATATGATAAAAAATAAGCTTTGTTGAGTGTTTGACCTTTCAAACGTAACTCGCCTAAATTACCGTATACAACACAGTAAACGGGCATCAGAATCTAAACTGCGGCTGATAAATCCTTCTTTATAAATAACACTGTATATTTCTACCGTTAAATTACAGTCGTGTTGTTAAGTGGTGTATCTTTATTAATCGTTTAATGTTTTTAGTACATTAAAACAGTCAAACATACGTGTTTAGACACGGATGTTACAACAGACATATCAAGCGATCTCTTCTAACAAAGCAATAGTGAAACGCAGTAACTTAAATAAAGTAAAATGTCTTACTGTGTATAATGCTGTGTCATTGTTGTCAGATCCAATATAAGTGGTGCTTTTAATCACAGTCTCTCTGCAAATCCAGCATCGACTTCTTTCCAAATAAATCCGTGTAACCAAAGTTAACAAACACTCCCCACACGAGCTGGAACTTCTTAAAAAGCAAACTTTTTCCAGGCATTTAATGTTATGTTCCAAGCCTCCGAATTAAAGTATTTAGCTTCTGTGTTGTTCCCACGCGGTTCTTCCACAACCGAAAATGCGTTCCCAGTCTATCATAACAGATCACCGCGTCAAAATAAAAGTCTCTCAGAAAAAATGTATTTAAAAGTCATTTTGGTTACATTTGTCAATCTTTAAAGACATATTTACTTGTTGAGACACACGTGTGTCACGCAAAGCTGTGGGCGGGACTTCAAAAGTGGTCCTTGTATTTGGCTATGGGGCGGTGCTTCAATTCTACTTTGACGTCATAGATTTCCGAATTCCACACTGGCTTGTTTTACTGGCTTGGTGCCAAAAACTGTTATATTTCAGTAGCACGGACGTTTTCAGTTCTGAAACTTGCAGGATGTTCATTTAAGTATGATGACCTCTTATATAACAAATTATCAAGTTAAAATTGAGTATTTGATTCACCGCTCCTTTAACGACAATGTTTTTTCCCACCTAGTTTTCGTTTTTTCGTTCGTTTTTGTTAACAATTATAACCTTGGTGCAAACACCGGCACTTCCGGGTAACCCCGGGCAACTGGATCAGTGGAAACAAGCTGCAGGTGTACACGATGAGGTGGCGAACGCTGACTCGACAGTTCACGGGAAGCAGGAAGTATAAATGGAGCATGTGGAACACAAGGCATTGTTCATTGCTTGATCCATTGTTTCTGGTGGATGTCGGAGCGGGTGTTGTGGCAGAGCGGTGTATTGATGTGGCAAAGCGGATGATCAGGAACCGAATCGAGGATCTGTTGGAGGAGAAAAAGCAGAGAGACGAGTCACTGAAACAGGTTAGACAAAAGACGAATTATATTGAAGGAGTACTGCTTACTTGTGTGTGTGTGCGTGTGTGTGTGTGTGTATATGCATATGGAAGGCCATCGTGTTGCACGATTTTTGGCGGAGATTTCCTAAAGTCAAGGGGCCTTGGAGAGCCGCGAGAAGAGGACGGACGGATACAGAGGGAAGCAGATATATGTTATCAGACTGTGAGTACAAGCAATTATTTACATTCACTGAGACATTGAAGAACAGACTGTAAACTGTTGTGTGGAGTGCGTTGTCCTATAGTGGCCCCACCGTGGAGAACGAAGCCGGTGGGCGAGGCAACAGGTTGCAGAGCATCTGGACTGCTGTGTGGGGACTCGTGCCAACTACACAAATCGCCGGTGGCAGCGACTATAACATCTTTCCCCAGTGGAGTATTTGACCCAGTGTGGAGGTATGGGCCTTTCCAGTCACTAAAGAGTGTGGATTGCCGTGGGTGAGTGTGAATTATTGACGTGTGTGCACCTGAAGTACTTGCAGTGTTGTGCCGTGTCCTTGTCGCTCATACCGCTTCCAGGTCAAGCCTGTCACTGTGAGGTTGTCGTGAAGCTGCTGGAGTGTGATCACCATCATGGATTTACCTTCCTATTTCCCCCCACCTGTGTGTCCGAGCAACGAAGGAGATCTGTGAGTACAGTATCGACGTGCTGTGGAAGAGATCATAGTCAAATCAAAGGAAGTCGAGAAATTGTGAAGGAGTAAAGTTAACTGTATGTATAAACCCTGTGTGGAGAAGAGTTCCATTAATCTAGGTGTTGTTCTGGCTTTGGAGAGGAAGAGGAGCTGACGGGTCGGTTACGGACATCATCTTATAGTCCCATCCACATTTCCCTCCATCTCTTCGGACGGCACAGGCTGTGACCCGGCCAGTAGCAATCGTGTGAAAGGGGGGTAGCGACTGTACTCTCTCACCGTGGGCCAAGATTGGGTGATGTATAGATTCTCTTATCTATGTTGAGATACTTACCTGTACTACCCTTGAGAGTGGCAGAGCCAGAGCTGAAAGCTATCTGTATCCAAGCTGTCTTTTTAACCCAGAGCAGCATGCCCATTGAACCGCAGAGCCACACTAGAGCCAGAGCTAAAAGCTATACGTTCCTAAGCTGTCTTGTTGACCCAGAGCAGCATGCCCATTGAACCGCAGAGCCACACTAGAGCCAGGGCTAAAAGCCATACGTACCCAAGCTGTCTTGTTGACCCAGAGCAGCACGCCCATTGAACCGCAGAGCCACACTAGAGCCAGAGCTGAAAGCTATCTGTACCCAAGCTGTCTTTTTAACCCAGAGCAGCACGCCCATTGAACCGCAGAGCCACACTAGAGCCAGAGCTAAAAGCTATACGTTCCTAAGCTGTCTTGTTGACCCAGAGCAGCACGCCCATTGAACCGCAAAGCCACACTAGAGCCAGAGCTAAAAGCTATACGTACCCAAGCTGTCTTGTTGACCCAGAGCAGCATGCCCATTGAACCGCAGAGCCACACTAGAGCCAGGGCTAAAAGCCATACGTACCCAAGCTGTCTTGTTGACCCAGAGCAGCACGCCCATTGAACCGCAGAGCCACACTAGAGCCAGAGCTAAAAGCTATACGTACCCAAGCTGTCTTGTTGATACAGACCAGCACGCCCATTGAACCGCAGGGCCACACTAGAGCCAGAGCTAAAAGCTATACGTACCTAAGTTGTTTGTCGACCCAGAGCAACGCGCCCAGTGAACCGCAGAGCCACGCTAGAACTAGAACTAGAATTGTACTTACCCAAGACGTCATGTGGACACAGGGCAGCAGGCCCAGCGAACGTAGAGCTACACTTACCTGAGAGCCTCTGTAAATCCAGTCTAGAAGTGCCTAGTGAGGTTCATACTTACCTTGTGTATCCGCCAGTCCAGTGGAGTACGGCCCCGCAGCGTCCCTGAACGACCTGAAATAGAAAGGAGTGTTCCTGTTCATCGGCCGTCGTGGAAGACCTCCAACATCGGAGGAAGGCACGGTAACACAGTGAGATTTTCTCTAAACTGTCTCTTGTGTGTGTAGGACTGTAGCAGGCCTCCAAAGACAAGCGTGGGAGCCAAACAGCCGCGGGCCGAGGCAAGTCGTCCTTTCTGCCTCCAGGAGCAGAGGAGGGCGCCACGTGTTCAACTACAAGGAAAAAGGAGAAACAAGGATAAGAACTCCTAGGAAGTCGCGATACTTACCTCAGGACGAAGGAGCTCCGTCCTGTTTCCCCTTGGCCCCTCTCCTCCCCTGCAGAAGTAAAAGGAACACGCCAGAGCTATTTTAAATTTCCCCTTCCCCATCCCAGTTTGATTTTAATTAATTTAAATAAAGTTTGTTTTAATTTTACTTACTTGGTTTTCGTGCTTGGTCATTAGGGTGCTTTTGGGGACCTCCTCGAGGTGGACTGTCCGGAGGGGCATTAGTGGCCCGCTCCGGTTGGTGACACTTATCATTCCCCAGGTGTGGTGGTGGTCTTTCAGTTCTTGCTCCACTGTTCGTCCCCAGGTGACTTTTGGTCTTCCTCTCTTTCTCCTTCCATCTGGTGTCCAATGTAGGGCTGTTTTAATGATGGAGCCATCCTCACTTCGAAGCACATGCCCAATCCATCGATAGCGTCTTTTCATAATCATTGTGGCCATGTTCTCTTGATTACAGCAGGACAGTAGGTCTTCGTTAGAAATTTTGTTTGGACAGAAAATCTTTTGTATTTTCCTGAGGCTCTTGGTGTGGAATGTGGACAGCTTCGTAAGGTCTTTTTGCGTCATTCGCCAGCATTCTGCTCCGTATAGGAGTACTGGTATAACGCAGTGTTATAGTGTGAAATTGTAGATAACTGATAACGTGCAATCCAGTTACAGTTTTTCTCAATTGCTAAAACACAATTTCTGAAACCTTGTTCCATTTTCTGAAAACATTGAACACAAAACCTAATTTTCAAGCACTATTTGCAAACCTCTGACTCCTCTTGCAAAATGAAACTTTCGCCCCAAAACAGTTTTACCTGTCTTCAAAACAAAACACTGTTCTCAATCCATACAAAAAAAAATCATAATGATATACACTACCAAACAGTGAGTAAACACTACACCAAAAAATAGAAAACACATTGTTCAAAACATAGTTTTCAGGGAGAAGTACATTTTACAGTGTAACTCTCATTGACTGGACATATTGCAAATGCATTAATACAATCAAGCAGATGATTATGTACAATTGTCTGCTGTTTTCTACATTTTCAATTTTCATTTTCAATTTAATTTTCATGAAAATACATTATACTGGTTTCTTTTGAATAGTACACTTCAACACATTTAGGAATTACAGTAGTTCATCGTGCAAGGCATGTCATGCAAAATTGTTGACCATATGTGTCATAATCTGTTACCGTAAGCATGAAGCATGTTTCCTATGGGGTTTTTGTAAATGTGAACTGAATTGATAAATTCCTGTCAAGTGAATCCTGAAATTTGGAATATTTTTGTGAAATTTTTTACTTGTACTGTAATTTTTTTCAAAATCACAATTTGTGTAATCTTTCCAAAAGTGCAAACAATAAAATGTTTCAAGCAGACTTACAAGCTGGGGATTAGTAGAAAAATACAGAAATGGTGACAGGAGATAGCTGTCAGGACTCTGCCTTGAAGTCTTGTGTTATATTTGTATTTTGTCATGGTGGCAGAGTTCTGGCAGTCCCTGGCCTTGTGTGGAGGTTCATGCCTTGTTTTTGTGTTTGGCATGTGCCTCCGGTGTCTTGTCATTAGTCCCCGCCCCCTCGTCCTCCTGCTTATTGTTAATTACTACTTATTCCCATCACCTGTTCCCGCTCGTTATCTTGTTTGCTTTCTTCTATTTAATGTCAGTGTATCTTTAGTTCTGTGCAGGTTCATTGTGTTCTGTTCTCGTGGTCGTGTTGCAGTCAAGTCTAGTAATCCAGTCATAGTAAAGTGTTATATGTTTTCATGTTTTGTACCCCCTCGTGGGTTTTGTTTTGTCAAAAAATAAAGTGTTTTCTGTTTATCCCTGACATCGTTGCGATTGGGTTCATCTGTCCAGCAAACCCTCACAATAGCTCTATAAACTTTTTACTCAACAGAGGAAAAAAATAAAACCAGATAAAGAAAAGTGATTTTACTGTTTTATTTTCATTATTCAAAACCTAAGATTTATAAAGAATGAAGCACTATGGATGGTCCATGAGCCGTGTAACGCTTTGCAGTTCTTTTTAACCCTATTTGCTCCCTGAACGAACTTGTAAAAAACATTACACCCACCTTATTAAAGAGTGACCATGTGCGTATAATAAAAAAAATGTACACTGAACCTCCTAAATTGATGCATGCAGTTGATCACTCCACTTCAAAAGCAATAAAAGAAAAAGAAACAAAAAAGTTAAAGATAATAAAAAAATACTAATCAGCATGGCCGAAGTTGACTAGCCCAAACCACATATATATAGTAACCAGGGGCCTCATTTATAAAGCGTCCGTACACACAGATTTCATCTTAGACCGTGCGTACGCTCAAATCCACTCCAACGCTCAGATTTATAAAACTCGTCTTTGACGTGGAAAAGTACTTACCTCCACGTCAGGTTCCGACTTGACGTACGCACGTTTCCTTGTGGCAATATTGCAGTATTGCAGGTAGGCATATTCAAAACTTTTACAGCGTCAGCATCATCTGTATTAGAGCATATTGGGCCCAAAAAAACGTAACCGAAGCTCCCTGCACATTGTGTCCGAGCCCGGCCCGACTGACAAATTAACTGTAATTATAAGCCCGAGCCCAATTTAAGCCCGACAATGTTTTAATAGTGCGCCATGACGTTCTCAACTACAATTCAGAGTTGTTTGAAGTACAGAAATCTGTTCAGAATTATCTTAATGAACTAATGCAACGAGGACGAAGCATGTAAACTGCGCTGTTGGTTTATTCAGAATAGAAACATAATAAAAACATTAACAATGTTGCATACAGCAAATGAACAAGAAGGAAAGGCATACTACTCCAAAATAATTAAACAAGGTTTTAGAATATATTTAAACAAAATATGTTGGCCTATTTTGATATTTTAAAATGTATGGCAATTACGATGCAAAAATGTGTCCATAGGTTCAGGAAACGATTTTCTAGTTCGTCATTTTTTCAAAAAATATAAAACTAATATAGCTAAATTGTTTCACGGTGTTTAATGCATATGTAAATGTTACAAAATGTGCTTATTAAATAAAAAGTAAAAAGCGAATTCAATGATTAAAGAGCACCTATTATGGGATACACGTTTTTAAACATCCTTTTGTGTGTAAGTGTGTATTAGTACATGCTAACGATATTCAAAAAGTACATACCTCAAAGAAAACGATGACGCGAGTTATCGTCTCTAACGTTCGAGGACTACAAAAAACACTCGGATTGTAGGCAACAGTTTACTTCCTGGGATTAGTGACGTAGATAAGACCAACATTATCATAGTTCAGCCCTCTCTGCTTTGCTTGGGTACGCCCTCAAAGACGAGGGTGGGGAGCGCCGAGTCAGAAGAGAGCTAAAATGGCGGAGGTTGGGAGTCCCTGCTTTGACTCTGTTTGCAAACTCTTGTTTCATCGTTTAAGCGATTAAATCTCTCGAGTAGACGCTGTCTCTTTAGATGCAAGGGCAAAATAGCACTTTATGGACTTACACAGAGGACATCATGTTTAATACGGTTCCGGAAAAATCCAGTCAGAAGTTGTTCACTGAGTTTTCACAATAACTGCTTCTCATGAACCGAAGCTGGACGTCTCCTCCTGAAAGTTGGATTACTGTGCACTTCTGGATCACAGGCTGTAAGTATTCACGTTTATTATTTGCCTTTTACTGTACATTACGTAACCGGTAACCGGAGATTAACATAATGTGCGTGAAGAGCTAAGCTTGCAAGCTAATTGTTTTGTGTTGTAATACTGTCATAAACAACGTACCATATTTACACACGTGTATGTTGAATTATGCAGACTATCGTTTTTTTTATCGATGTTGGTTTAGACATGTTTACAAACTTGCTAAGTTACCAGCTAAACTGTTACTGGTAAAATTTGTTCTCATGATCAAACTCAAGAAACTCTAAGTACAGATGATTTGTTTAAAGTTATATGTATTTTACTGTTGTATTTACTTGAAGCTTTCTTAGATTTTGAAACGAAGTAAACACGTAATGTGTGTTGCTAATGTTGGGCCATGTAATATGTAATACATTAACGTTTTAATGAATAGTCTAACGATTTATAGTCGTTGTACTCTATTGTTATAATATGTCTTTTTGACTGAATACATGTTTGTTTTATTTGTCTATATCCTAGATTCGCAGCTGGACACATCCTTCTACACTGTATGCAAACATGCAACATCATAACACACAGTACAAGGAGTCAGACTGGCATATGAGGAGCAAAGGTGTGTTACACACATGATGTATTTAGCTAGTGAAACCACTACCAGTCTTAAATGTATAACTGATGATGACAAAGTTTTTTTTCTCTGCATAATCATAGGAACCCACGCAGTAGCATCGTTTCACAATGTTTCCATCACCATCATCAGTGGATGCCTTTGCCGTCCGTAGCCTGAGATTTCAGATTTGCAGCAAAAAAATTTGATTTTCTCATTTATTGGAATGCTGTGCAGGTATTTAAGTATTTTAGTAACTGTGTTAAATAAAGTAGTATTTACTTTTACAATAAATTTATGCTTGCTTATATTTTTACAGGTTGTACCTTGCAGCCATCCATTACAATGTCACCAAGCCGTAACAAAAGCAGGAGAGGGAAAGTACAAGGCTATGTTCCCAAAACACAAATGACATACCGTAAGCAGTAATGTTTTATTTCAAATACATTCATAATTAAAAACGTAATGTATGAAGCAGGGAAATAAATGATCAAAACAAAAGATTTATTGACTGCAATATTTGTACAGTTATGTGGATGATGTGATCAGGCTTGTGTTTGTTGAGGTATTTGAAGATAAGCTGAAGCAGGGGTCGGCAACCTTTTTGACATGACGTGCCATTTTATTTTTTCTTGTCAATGACTGTGCCATACCAACATTAATTTTACATTTAAATGTAACACTATGTAATTTTCAGATGTAAACTGTTAATATACAGCCAGAACATTGTTGCATAGGTTATCATCTTTATTTTAATAACACAAATTTGCACAGATTTCTAATAAACTAAAACTGTTACATATGCATACAAAACATTTTTATTTCTTAAAAACAAAAATCAGAGCAGAAAGTGTATGGAACACAAACACAAACAGTTTTGAAATAAAGTTCTGCTGCTTTTTTATGTGTTCTAGAATACCAAAATTGCACAGGCTAATGAAAAAAATTAAAATAAATAACAAACAAACCAGTTGAATACAAGTTAGTGTGCACCCTGGTCTTGTTTTCCTTTGCTGAGCTCTGTTATCTTGGGAGTATAGTGCGTCACTTTAAGTTGCACGCATGCTTCGGAGTGATCAACGCTCAAGCGATTTCGAGAGGGGGAAAGGACACTGTTCATGTGGGAGAATATTTGCTCGCAGAGGTATGTCGACCCGAAAACCGTCAGCAAAGCCAAAGCAAGCCTTTTGAGACAGCAGAATTTCTCTGGCAATGATGCCCAGCAAGTAAAAATGCAAGATCCTTGATTGTTCCCTGCCGTGGTTTCCAACTCTTTGCGAAGTTCTGCAAATTTTGTCATCCAGAGTGCTGAAGTCTTGAGCTCAATTAGCTGCATTTCCATGTCCTGTGTATTCATCCACCCGATTAGAGATTCGTCGAATTCGTGTCCATCGAAGCTTTCAGGATTAATCAAAAAAGGGAACATTGGTCCATATTTCCTAAAGTCCCCAAATCGTGTTTTGAATTCTGATTCGAGTTCGGAAATGTATTTGGAAATCTCACCCGTATTAATGCTGCGCTGCGCGGACAGCTCCCGTACATGTTTGAAATATTGGAATTTTGAGGAAGAAATATCCCTTGAGAAAATTGTTAGCTTGTCAACAAAGGAAGCCCATGTTTCGAACATGTTCAAAATAGTTTGTTCTGCACCTTGAAGTCGAAGATTTAGCTCGTTTAGATGGCCTGTGATATCAGCGAGAAACATAAGTTTCAAAACCCACGTCTCATCGTCGAGTTCATTGTAGACTTGGCCTTTTTCGGCAAGGAAGGCTTTAACACTGTCGAAGCAGCCAACAAACCTCTCCAAAACTTTACCACAGCTTAGCCATCTTACCGCCGAGTGGAGAGGAATATCTTTGTATGTGCTGTCCATTTCCTCAAGAAGAGACTGGAACTGTCGGTGCGTGAGGGAAGATCGCTTAACAATGAAATTAACAATCTTCACAACTGTAGCCATAACTTCATTAAGATCTGAATTTGACATTTTTGCACAGAGGTTTTCTTGGTGTATTATGCAGTGTAATTTCATTATGGGGTGACCCACTTTTTCCTCAATTAATCTGACAGCTCCTTTCTGTTTGCCGACCATGGCTGGGGCTCCGTCTGTTGTAATTGCAAAAATTCTTCCTACGTCAACCCCACGCTCCTCAAAATGCTCAACGAATACCTTGGCAATGTCTTCACCTTTTGTTGTGTCAGTCATTGCTTTTAGGCAGCACAGTTCCTCTCTTACATTCGAATCACAATATTTGGCCATGACTGCCAAACGCGGTATGTCATTTATGTCCACACTCTCATCCAGTGCAACACTAAATACCATTGCATCCTTCAATCCAGCTGTTTGTTGCTCATTTACATTTTCTGCCATTTCTTCTATGCGTCGCTGAACAGTTCTGGCTGACATGGGAATGTCTTTGATTTTTGACATAATAGTCTCCTTGTTAGGTAAGCCATCAAACAAAACCTCTGAGCAAGAGAGGAAAGCATCCTTAATGTACTCTCCGTCAGTGAACGGCTTTCCGCGTTTTGCAATGCAATTAGCAATTTGGTAGCTTGCTTCAGTAGCATTATTTTTTACGTCTAGCAAAGACATGAAGAGTGCTGGTTTGCTTCTCATAGTTGGATACAGCACGTCTGATGGACTCCGTCTTATCCCCCTGATCTTTAAAGGATTTCTCGTGTTTTGTTTCAAAATGACGCTTAACGCTGGAAGTACGGCACACGACATTTTCTAAACATAAAGTGCATACTGCACGATCCTTTTGAAAAACAAAACCATATTCATCTCTTCATGAGGGCTGAAATGACCGAACGTCAATTTTTGCCTTTTTTTGCATCGCCATTTGTGTACCTCGAAGTTCAGCACCACGGTGAGCGCAAACTGCACACTCGCTGACACGTGACCTCAAAGCGCCGTGACATAATACAGCATATTAAAGTAAACTTGATTATGATTACGTATTAAAGACACGTTGTCATGCGAATACAACAAAACCTTCAACATTTCTTTATTTTAACAAATAATAAAAATGTTGTATAAAATACAGCATGTGCGTGGCGTGCCGTTAATTTTCCCTCAGCGTGCCAACAGTGGCACGCGTGCCTTAGGTTGCCGACCCCTGAGCTGAAGGAAACCCCGATTCCAATGGACCTGGCATCACAGTTTGAGAGACCTTCAAAGGAGGACGTGATTGCATGCCATCTTCAGTGCAGGGGTGGTCGAAAGCCAAAATTGTGACCAATCCGATCAGGAAGCTCCAAGCATATCTGGAGAACAACACACGACAGGATGATAACCTTATAGTGTCGTCTTAAATAGCACCAGCTGACAAAGCTTTGATATGCCATTTATCTGAATAGATAGCTGTAAGAAATGAATTGAACAATTTTTGAAAGAAGAGCACAATATGGTTACTAAAGTATGTTTATTTGTATATTGTTTAACATTTAAATATATATTTGTAATAAATAAAAAACTTTTGACTGACTACTATATTTTCTTTAAAGTTACATATTTTGTTCTTTTGGGTACTTTGTTACTATAATGATACTTAAGTGTTATTGGTTTAAAAATGTAATAAAACTTACTCTAGTCCTGCACCTCAAAGGCTTATAGTCGGTACAATAAATGTTCTGTGTGTAGGGATTTAGACAATTTGTGCAAAACCTGGATGATGAATCACGCAGGTAAGAAGCCCTGGAACCTGTTGCATTCTCCTTAAACCTAACAAGTAAAAACATAGCACTTATAAGTAAGCAGTTTTTCATAATAAACTTTACCATAGTGAAATAATGTAGAACATTCATTTCAATTAATACTTTCTTTGTGCTACATTTGGTGTTTCCATATAGTTTGCACAGTAATATAGTATGTAAGCAGTATTTTATAATAAAGTTTACTATAGTAAAATAATGTTAACAAATGAAATAGTTTTATAATCATTTCAAAAAATACTTTTTATGTGCTACATTTGGTGTTTCCATATTGTTTGCACAGTAATATAGTATGTAAGCAGTCTTTTATAATACAGTTTACTATAGTAAAATAATGTTAACAAATGAAATAGTTTTATAATCATTTCATCAAATACTTTCTATGTGCTACATTTGGTGTTTCCATATAGTTTGCAAAGTAATGTAGTACATTATAATTACCTTTTGGATGTCTTTGCAACACATTTTCGTCTTCGTTTAGCATTCTGGCAGAACTAAGGACACCTAAAAAAGTTAAATCCATTTGCGTTCATTGACGGAGATCGTTTATATCGTAACGGCCGTCTGAACTCTCTGGATTGAGCTCAAAGTGGTAAGGCAGTACAGACACCATCGTTTATAGAGAAATATAACGCTTGTTTACGTTGCCTCTGAGGCTGTGACTCTCAGTCAGAACCGGAAAACCCACGCCTAGTCAGGGGCGTAACCCTTCAAACACACGCCGAACCCAGTTGACCAATAACAGTTGAGTAGTCATCTGACCAATCCGAATACACTAGACATTTTGGGAGGCGGAGACAGGAACTAAACCGAGCATTTTCCAGACAGGCAGAAATCGGTGAGGTATGTAAGCAATTTATAAGACTCACAATGCATTAATTAAAGTTTTAATAACATGTATGTACTATGGGATATTACAATAACGTGCTAACGTGCTAATTTATTAGCATAATTGGTGCTCTTTAAAAGGACATGAAAGGAACTACATTTTAAAGCCTCGATAGGGACATGCGACATTTAAGACATTAAGTGATGGGTATTTAAAAATTCATATAAATTATTCCCACGCATACAAATACAAATGAATTCATATGGAATATATTCAGACAGTTTATGATACGATCTTTGAATTTTAAAGTCGAAAAATCTCTTATTTGTACACCGCCGTGCAGGAGGCATGGCAAACTGAAACAAAATGTTTAAGACACAAATACTGTATTACGTTTACGTGTAAAAAATATATTTAAATGGGTAACACTTTACAATAAGGTTCATTAGTTAACTACATTAGTTACCATTAACTAATAATGAACTGCGCTTATACAGAATTTATTAATATTTGTTAATGGTAATTTTAACAATTACTAATACTTTATTAAAATCTTGTTATCGTTAGTTAATGCACTGTGAATACGAATTTAATCATTTTAACATGGACAAACAATTAAACCTTTATTTCTATTAACTAACATTAACAAAGATGAATAAATGCTGTAAGAAAAGTATTGCTCATTGTTCATGTTAGTTAATACATTACATTATGTTAACTAATGAACCTTATTGTAAAGTTAAATAAAACACGTGAATTGAAAGGTCCACTAATAATCGCCTTAACTCGAGTGATGTCAATAAAGTTTCCATGTTAGAATTTAGAAATATTAAAAACTTAAGCAATCAACAACAAAGATGTTTTTTTTACCACTGCCATTGTAGCAGTCAGAGAATTTGGCCTTTGATAATTTAATATTTATATGCTAAATTAGGGCCGTTTACAAGGCGGAGTCAAATAGTATAGAAGCCCAAGAGGCGAAACTCTGTTGTGTTATGGGTAACAGTCTGTAGATGGCGCTGCGGAGCCACGGCCACCATTATGGACTGAAAGCTGCTGAAATCGTTAGCGCGCCTCACAACTGTTCCACAATCTTCCATTCTATGTCAGTGCCTCTTCTCTCACAAAAGAAAAAAATACAACTAAACTTCTCATACACAAATGCTTACATAATAGATGGTGGTGTCTGATTAATTACTGAGATCTTATAGCTGCATTTTAGTACTGTTTATAGTTCATGTGTGCACTTAGATTGCACATCTTTTTTGTACCTTTCCGCCTGTAATAGGACATTCACAGATTGTTTTTGTTCTTGCCATTGAAACGTTCACTGTGTGCTATTTCACTGAAGATGTTGAAAAAACGTGTTAATATTTTTGTGATATTCTATGTAGGCTAAAAGATTAACTCTTAAGAAATGTTCATTTATAATTTTATTTATTTATTTTTCCAAATCATATATATGGTGATGTTCACTCATTTCAAAATCAACATTTGAATAAATATCTTATTACTGTGTGTCTGCCTTTATATTATTTCATGAATTTCTGTTATTCATATAACAAGGAAAATGCATAATAGAACATAAATATTGATAGATTAAAGGTTTGCAGTAATTTTATAATTGTATCTTTGCAAACCGTAAGTGGTAGGCTAATGAAGCCGATTCGGTGGGGGACATACCCTTACGAAAAAGTACTATAGGAATCTTATAGTATTTTGGGACAAAATAGTATAGTAATCTTATAGGAATACTATAGTAATTTGGGACATACTATAGAAGTACGATAAGACTACTATAGAAATACTATAGCAGCTTTAAAATATTATAGAGGTATTAGAACATCACAGAAGTATGTAATGTTCTGTAATACCTCTATAATATCCAGAGCCGCTATAGTATTTCTATAGTAGTCTTATCGTACTTTTAAAGTAATATTTTGTCCCAAAATACTATTTTCCTAAGGATAATTAGGCCATGCATAACCACGCTGTTTTCGTATTTAGATATGACGACCAGAAAAAAAAAAAAGTTATGCCAAGTTTTTGTTATGTTAAGTTGGTTCAGTGCCATTGACTCTCATTATTCTTCGGCGTTTTCCTTCAGTTTTCAGGCCATAATGGTGGCCGCGCCGCCACGTCATGGGGGCAACTGTTACTATGGAGCGTTCTATTGAGTTTCGCCTCTTGGGCTTCTATACTCTTTGGCGGAGTTCTAAGAGCATTCGGCTGCGCACAATTTCAAGATCATTTGTGATTTATAAACTGCAGACATGCACATCTGGAAAAAAAGGCTTACGCACGTTTTTTTGTGCGTACGCTCCTTTTCTGTGAATCACACGTACGATCATTTCAGAAATGGTCTTAGGTGAAATGTAGGATAGTTTCTACGTCGCACTTTTATAAATGAGACCCCAGGGACCTCATTTATCAAGTGTGCGTACGAACAGAAGTGTGCGTAAAGTGTGCGTAGGAACAGTTTTACACAAAGTGTGGAATTTATCAAAGTGCACTTATACGTAGAAATGTGTGTAAATATACGCACACCTCGGAGTATGGATCATCTCCAGTGAGTAAAGAAGTGTGTATTTATTATCCACAAGCAGGTGTTAAAAATTATTAATGTCAATATGGTAACAGCAAATCAGTGTTGAAGTTAATGATTTATTTGTGATTTGTATAAATGAAAGCTCTATTTGTGATAGTGCTGCAACGACGCGTCGACGTCATCGATTACGTCAACTATAAAAATACGTCTGTTAGGAAATACCCAGAGTCAGAGTCTCAATGCAAGTATAGTTTTAATAGAAGAAAACACTTGGATGTAGACAGGAAAATATAATCCACATATGAAAGTCACAGTTGTCTCAGCCGTCCGTGAAACACACCGAGCCACACAATAATCCTCCTCGCAGACACAGAGTCACAGTAAATGACTGGCGTACGCTTGAAGGCAAAGCATCCAGTCCAAAAAGTAGGAGACAAACACAATCGGGAACCAAATAGCAGAAACCCGAACACAGGATAAGGATCCCGAATACAGAGACCGTAATCCAACACAGGCAGGCTGGGTCCAATATCCCTCGAGCCGGAACCCAACACCTCTCCTCCGGACCATAGCCCTCCCAGTCCACTAAATACTGATGACCTCTGCCCCTGCGACGCACATCTAACAATCTCCTAACCGTATAGGCAGGAGCACCATCCACTAGACGGGGAGCGGGGGGTTTAGGGGCAGATGCAGAGGGATTAAGGCGGGAAAAAATTACTGGTTTAACCCTGGATACATGAAAAACAGGGTGCACCCGACCAAGAATAGGTGGTAACTTAAGCTTGACCGTTACCGGACTGACGACCTTAACAATACTGTATGGCCCAATGAAACGGGGAGCCAGCTTGCGAGAGGGCTCCCGGAGAGACAAATCCTTGGTGGAAAGCCATACCTTCTGACCGCACACATAACGAGGGGCGGGTCGCCGGTATCGATC
Source organism: Paramisgurnus dabryanus (assembly GCF_030506205.2). NCBI lineage: Eukaryota > Metazoa > Chordata > Actinopteri > Cypriniformes > Cobitidae > Paramisgurnus > Paramisgurnus dabryanus. The sequence goes on along the minus strand of NC_133359.1, from coordinate 28,521,026 downwards.
AGCCGCAGCCTTGGTTCGTCTGGCGTTCTGTAATAAAAGAGTTCTAGCTCGCTTCCAAGTGCGTCTGCACCTGCGGACGAAAGCTAGAGCAGACGGAACCGCTGCATCGGGTTCTTGTGATGGAAAAAGGGGGGGTTGAAACCCAATCGATAATTCAAAAGGGGATAAATTAGTAGATGCGATGGGGAGGGAATTATGTGAATACTCGACCCAGGGGAGCTGTTGGCACCAGGAATTCGGATAACGTGACGACAGACAGCGGAGCGTTCGACCGAGATCCTGATTAGCCCGTTCACATTGTCCGTTGGTCTGTGGGTGGTAGCCTGAAGACAAACTGGCAGTAGCGCCTATCTGTCTGCAGAACTCCTGCCAAAAACGAGAGATGAACTGAGGACCCCTATCTGAGACCACGTCAGTCGGAAGACCATGCAACCGAAAAACGTGTTTGATCAGAATCTGAGCCATCTCCTTGGCAGAAGGGAGTTTAGGTAAGGGAATAAAATGAACCGCTTTAGAGAAGCGATCCACCACAGTCAGAACAACAGTGTTACCTTCAGAAGCCGGTAAGCCAGTGACAAAATCAAGGGCTATATGAGACCAGGGGCGGGAGGGAATTGGTAAGGGCTTAAGTAGACCATGAGGGGGTTGATTAGCCGCCTTATTACAGGCGCAGACTGAACAGGCTAATACAAACTGTCTGACGTCCGTAGTCATCGACGACCACCAAAAACGCTGGCGGATGGCAGCCAGTGTTCTCCGAATACCCGGATGGCCGACAAACCTAGACTCATGACCCCACCGGATGACATCGGAACGTAACCGCTCAGGAACCCATAGACGACCCGTTGGGCACCCCTCCGGAACTTCCCCCCCTCGACCGGCCTCTCTCACCCGCTGCTCGATTCCCCAAATGAGGGCACCGACCACTCTCCCCTCCGGGAGAATGGTTTCGGTCCGCTCAACCTCAGAACCATCGAACAGATGGGAGAGAGCATCAGGTTTAACATTCTTGGAGCCAGGCCGGTACGAGAGGGTGAAGTTAAAACGGTCAAAGAAAAGAGCCCAACGAGCCTGTCTAGATGTTAACCTTCTGGCCGAACGGATGTACTCTAAATTTTTGTGATCCGTCCAGACCAGAAAGGGCTCCGAGGCTCCCTCCAAGCAGTGACGCCACTCACCTAAAGCAAGTCTAACCGCCAACAGCTCCCGATTACCTATGTCGTAATTTCGTTCTGCTGGGTTCAACCGGTGAGAGAAAAAAGCGCACGGGTGCACCTTACCGTCAACAACAGATCGCTGAGACAAAACGGCGCCTATGCCGACATCAGAAGCATCTACTTCCACAATAAATTGGTTAGCCGGATCAGGAATAGCGAGGACCGGAGCAGAGATAAAATTGGTCTTTAAAGCATCAAAGGCTTCCTGAGCCTCGCTATTCCAACGGAAACAGATCTTAGGGGAAGTGAGAGCGGAAAGAGGTTTAGCGATCTGACCAAAATTTCTGATGAAACGCCGGTAAAAATTGGCGAATCCCAGAAATCGCTGAAGCTCTTTACGGGTGTCGGGCACTGGCCACTCGGCGACCGCTTTGACCTTGGCGGGATCGGAACGAATCTCTCCCTCGGCAATGACAAAACCCAGAAACGAAACCGACTCCTTGTGGAACTCGCACTTTTCCGCCTTAACATAAAGCTGATTCTCTAAAAGCCGTTGTAAAACCTGGCGAACATGCTGGGTGTGAATCTGCATGGAGGGAGAGAAGATGAGAATGTCATCGAGATACACAAAGACAAATCTGTTAATCATGTCTCCCAGCACTTCATTGACCATGGTTTGGAAGACAGCTGGGGCGTTACAAAGACCGAATGGTAAAACGCAATATTCCCAGTGACCAGTAGGGGTGTTAAAGGCTGTCTTCCACTCATCGCCCTCCTTAATACGAACCAAGTGATAAGCGTTGCGGAGATCTAACTTGGTAAATACACAAGCTCCCTGTAATAACTCGAAAGCTGAAGACATTAAAGGCAAGGGGTATTTATTCTTAACAGTAATGTCATTCAACCCTCTGTAATCAATGCATGGACGAAGAGACCCGTCTTTCTTTTTCACAAAGAAAAATCCAGCACCTGCTGGAGACGAGGAGCGGCGGATGAGCCCGGCACTAAGCGCATCATTTATGTATTTGTCCATAGCCTCTCTTTCTGGACAGGTAAGGGAAAAAATACGACCCTTAGGCGGAAAAGTACCTGAGAGGAGTTTGATCTCACAATCATACGACCGGTGAGGAGGTAAAGAGGTGGCCCGAGCTTTACTGAACACCTGGGACAGATCAGAATACTCCGTCGGGACCCCCGAGAGATCGGCAGCAGGGATCTGAAACGTAGAACAAACAGAAGACAAAGGAGCAGGACCGAGACATGACACATGACAAGAAGAACTCCAAGACAAGACAATACCATTCTGCCAATCAACGTGAGGATTGTGTTTTACCAACCAATCATGCCCTAAAATAATGGGCGATTGGGATGCATGAAGTAAAAAGAATTCGATTACCTCACAATGATTGCCAGAAACATAAAGACTCACAGGGGGTGTGCGATGAGAGATCACTGCCATATGCTGCCCTTTTAATGTCCAAGCGGATAAAGGAGAATCTAAAGGGATAGCAGGGATACCAAAAGATTCAGCCAGACCAGCATCTAGAAAACTTGCCTCCGCACCGGAATCCAATAATGCCTGTGAACGGAAATCAGACTGATTAAATCTTAACATAACAGGAAGAACTGTGCGGCTAGAGGGAGAATTAGAGGAGAAAACGCCCACCGATACTCCCGAATCTACCGGCGGGCGCTTCCTTTTACCGGACATGATGCGGCCAGATGCCCCGCTTTACCACAGTATAAACATAGTCCATTCGTCAGACGACGCTGTCTCTCGCTGTTGGTGAGGCGCAGCCTGCCTAGCTGCATAGGTTCCTCTGGCTCAGGTGTAGACACGGGTAAAAGGACCTCAGGTGAAGAAATAGCCTGACGAAACGACCGGCGGAGATTACGCTGACGATGGCGGGTCTCAATTCTCAACGCCAGGTCGATCGCGGCTTCCAATGACGCAGGGGGATCCCGTGCAGCGACTTCATCTTGGATGTTATGATCGAGACCCTCAAGAAACTGGACTCGAAGAGAGGCATCATTCCATCCACAGGTAGCTGCTAACGTTTTAAAAGTGATGGCGTAGTCAGTAACAGACGATCCTCGTTGTAGTAATCGAACTAGTTCAGCGGCTGCCATGTCACCTTGGAGAGAACGGTCGAAAAGTCTCATCATCTCTTCCTTGAGAGCCTCAAACGAAGTCGTGCACGGGGCCTTGACCTCCCATACAGCCATTCCCCAGTCTCTCGCTCTCCCGGTGAGCAGTGTGAGGACAAACGCTACTTGTGACATAGAAGAAGCAAATCTCCGTGGCTGGAGAGCGAAGACCAAGGAACACTGCTGTAAGAAGGCCCGGCAGGTGTTGGGATCGCCGTCATAGGTGGGTGGTGTGGCAGTGTGTGGTTCTCGGTCGGTGCTCGGTGAAACAACGCTGGGCACAGGAAGCGGAGGCTCTCCGCCGGGTTGCATAAGCTGCAGACGATCGCTTAGCTCAGAGAGCCGGTTGGAGAGAGCTAGAAAGTCCCGTGAAGCAGCAGCTAAAAGTGAAGAGTGTTGGTCGATAACAGCGCCCTGTTGATTCAATGTGGACTGCAAAACATCCATTCCGTCACTACTCGCAGACTCCATGTTGACGCGCTCGTACTGTTAGGAAATACCCAGAGTGAGAGTCTCAATGCAAGTATAGTTTTAATAGAAGAAAACACTTGGATGTAGACAGGAAAATATAATCCACATATGAAAGTCACAGTTGTCTCAGCCGTCCGTGAAACACACCGAGCCACACAATAATCCTCCTCGCAGACACAGAGTCACAGTAAATGACTGGCGTACGCTTGAAGGCAAAGCATCCAGTCCAAAAAGTAGGAGACAAACACAATCGGGAACCAAATAGCAGAAACCCGAACACAGGATAAGGATCCCGAATACAGAGACCGTAATCCAACACAGGCAGGCTGAACCTATGGCGAGAGCAGAAAGGAGATGTTAACCTATGCGTGGTAGAAACACTTGGACGGGCGGCGAGACAGAGATCTAACAACGAGCGCGTGACGGAAAACAAAACAGAAAGGTATAAATAGACAAGAGGGAACAAGACACAGCTGGACACAAATCAGAGAAATAGAGGGAGGAGCCAGTGCGCACGTGAGGATCCTTCACCACAGAGGTAACACAAACAAACACAAACACCCACACAACCGATCACCCAGAAGGCGTGACAACGTTGACATGCGTAAAATGCGTCGACGTGTCGCTGTTCACATTCATTTCGCCTAATGGCGGCTTCTGCTCCTGGCAGTGTTAGCCATACATTGATTTGTTTGTGTGCGTCACAAAATCAACAATGGCCGCAACATTTACATTTTTATTTTCATTTAAAACGGCTTCATTTATTGTTGTGAGCGCTCGGTGGTGCCTCTCTTGTGCACGTGCACGCGCGCTCTCTCTTTCTCTGCGTGAAGCCCCTAGACAGCGCCTCTCATACATGACACTGAGTGAAAGAATTAAAACTTGGCTGTGTTTTCCATGCGGATTCCATGCGGATTCCTCTGTGTACTTGCATTTTCATGTAAATGTCAGATGTTACTGGCAGAGAAGACGACTGATTCGAGTTTATCATGAAAGTTTAGCAGTGTTTTCACACACACACTGGTTCTCTATGTGCTTGTGCGCGAGCTCTCTCTCTCCTATGCCCGCGCATGACTTCTGTAGTAACTCTGTGTAATGGCAATTTTTTAATTTGCGCCGAATTGTCTGCGATGTCGAGTTTATAAATCAAGATTTTAGTAACTTAGTAGTTAAAATAACAGCTGGTTGGATTAAACACAAGGTTATTGGGTCATGTTTAGTCACTATTTTAATAGTCTTTGGGCTGGTTTCCTGGACAGAGATTAGCTTATGCCAGGACTAGACCTTAGTTTAATTAAGAAATAGTTTAAACAAACATGCCTTACTAAAAACATTACTTGTGTGCATTTTGAGGCCAAACTAAGGGCACTGATGGATTTTAAGATATGTCAGTGCAAGATGTTTTCAGTTTGGACAGCTCTTATATTTATTTTAGTCTAGGACTAGTCTAATCCCTGTCTGGGAAACCGCCCCTATATGTCTGACAACAGAACAGATAATATGTGAAAATAGCATTCAGTTGTGTTTAAATACAATAAAACAAACAATGACTGTCAGATCAGACAGAGTAGAAAAACAGATTATCCAACAGATTAAATAGCTAATAAAAAAAAGAACACTATTAATAATAAAAAATAGTCGTTAGAGTAGTCGACTAATCGGAAAAATATTCGCTAGATTAGCCGACAGAAGAAATAGTCGTTAGTTTCAGCTCTAATTTGTGATTTGTATAAATGAAAGCTCTGACAAATGCTTGACACAGTGCAATTGCTTATCTTGTGTTATTGGAATTTGTATTTAGTTTGTATCGTGTATACTAACCACGTATTTCCCGTGTCTTTTCACTTTTACCCGCTCCCTTGCTTGTTATTGTGTTCACCTGTTGTCCTCATTAGTTCTCCCTATTTAATTAAATTAAATTTTATTTATATAGCGCTTTTCACAATAAGTAATTGTTTCAAAGCAGTACTCAGGCAGACCCGCAGGCATCTTTCTTGCGCAGCCCGGTGGCACACTGTGATCAGTACAGTGGTTAGTACACTGCGTTGTGGCCGCAGCAACCCCGGTTCGAATCAGGGTCACGGCAGCCCTTCCGGGGAAGTCTGTTGGGGTCTTCCCGCTCCTGCCCCTTTTGTGATCGGCTGGTTGCCTGACCGTCAAATTATTTTTCAGCACACACCAGGCCCAGAGAGCTCAACAGGTTACCCCGTTGTAGTCGTGGCCGCGGGTCTGCCTGAGTACAATGGCTGTGAGGGGAATGCCATTTCTATGCAGAAATCAAAATAATTTTTGTGTTTCTTTCAACGGCAAATCTTAAGCAAAAGCCCTCTCGAAGTAGAATCAGTCCACGAAGGGAGAAGTCTGAAGGCGTAGTTAGCAGGATTCAAACCTGCGCAGGGAGACCCCAATGGATTTTTAGTCCAACGCCTTAACCACTCGGCCACGACTACATGCTCTCATTGTTGGGAAACTTTATTCTTTCCCCGTTCCCTACAACGGAGCACAAAAGGCGATCGAGGCTACTCATCACCCGAACAGGGACTCGAACCCTGGACCCTCAGAATAAAAGTCTGATGCTCTACCGACTGAGCAATCCAAGCTTGCACCTAAGTTCCAGGGCTTCACGCCTCACCCAAGTACGGGACTTCATTACCATGTCCTGTTAGCTACTCTTTGGTCTATGGACAGGTTAAATATTACTAGAATGCCAGAATGAGCAGGAAACTGCTTCAGTCTTCAAACAGAGTGCGTATTATCTATTTAAGTGGAGAAATCTTGCTTCTGCATGAGACTCTCTTTACTTCAGGAAAAGCACTCTTCATCCAAAATGTCACCAGAGAGGCAATGTTTCTAAGCTCAAGGAAATGTAGCTACGTCTACGTAACATGCCGAAGTGACTCTTGAGCTGCACGAGAAAAAGCACATTTGACAAAACGTGACCCTGCCCCTGAAAACCCAGCTAAAATCTTTTTTGTGATTTTGTCTTTTCTACATAAAACCATCCAACATATATAAAGGGTGTCGTGTGAAAACATCACCGTGATATCCTTGGTACTGATTGCCACACAGAGGATGGAAATCAATGCGATGTCAAGTACTGGAATCAAACTTTGACGCTTTTAACCTCAGGACTATAAACATCAAAACAAACAAACACACACAACAAACTTCTCTTTGCAAAAAACTCGTAAGTCTCTCAAGAGACTGTGAAAAATTGCCAAAGCTGACTGTGTTTTAAGTCATCCTGGCGGGGTGTTGGGTAAAGTTTTCAACCAGCAATGATCACGCCTTGGATAAACCTCATAGGCTACGATATTGCCTCTGTGAAAAAATGATGGAAAAGGTCACGACCTCTTCTGTGCACATACCCGGACGCTGGACGACAGGGTGGTATTCAGGCTTTAAACTGAAATTAGACTTCAGGTACTGCTTTGCTGCATGTTTTGCCTTTTCAGCAGGTGAGAGATCTGCACAAAAAGTTTGTTCATTATCGGCTTTCTACTTAGAAAAGCAAAAGTGCAAATACACGTTTGAATTATTTAAGGAAAACAATTCGGGGGAGAGAATTGTGGGAATCCTGAAAACAAAGAGGGTGGAGCCATAGTTCTTAACCTCTCAGAAAATTGCTCAGGTCAGGATCAACTCGATTAGCGACAATCTACGATAGTTGTAAACAAAGTCCTGTTCCAGCTCTTCTATGGTTTCATGCTGCACGTGCAGTATATGGTCAAAATGACAATTGAAGCCACATCACTTCACAACAGAGCCGATCTCACATACACACAGGAGAAACTATGAAAGGCTGCATAGTTTTCCCACTGTGCAACCCATGGTACCAACTTGAGCTGCAGAAATAAAGCAAATCGTGAGCTGGAACGTCCAACAAGAGAGAGGCCGAAGCCAGGGAACAGACACTCGTAGTCGGCAGGGCTTGAACCTGCGCGGGGAGACCCCAATGGATTTCAAGTCCATCGCCTTAACCACTCGGCCAAAAATGGTGCAAAAGTGACTACTATGGGTGGGGGAAAAGAAAAAGTGAGGAAAAAAGGGGGAAAAGGGAAAAATGAGGAAAGACATGTAAATTGAAAGAGAAAATTGAAGAGATTTTTTTTCTTTTTACCAGTTTTTCTCCTTTTCACTTCTTTTAACTAAGAAATAACAACTATATCATTATATATAATATAATATATTAGTATAACTAAGTCAATATTTCAACCTATTTTACTTTATAACAAAACAACTCCTAATATTCCTAGTTTTTCTCCTTTTCACTTCTTTTAACTAAGAAATTACAACTATATCATTATATATAATATAATATATATAATATATTAGTATAACTAAGTCAATATTTCAACCTATTTTACTTTATAACAAAACAACTCCTTGTGGTAAAACTGAAAAATAAAACATACAAAACATAATTCCACAAATACGGTTTATTTTAAAAGCAAATGTATACGTAACAATAATTAGAAGAAATGTATAAACAAACACAAAATAATATATAAATACACAAACTTGCACTAATCTTAAGGGCCGGACTGGAGCCTGCACTGATCTGAGGGGCCGGACTGGAGCCTGCACTGATCTGAGGGGTCGGCATAGAGACTGCACTGATCTTAAGGGCTGGGCTGGAGCCTGCACTGATCTGAGGGGCCGGGCTGGAGAATGCACTGATCTGAGGGGCCGAGCTGGAGAATGCACTGATCTGAGGGGCCGGGCTGGAGCATGCACTGATCTGAGGGCCGGGCTGGAGCCTGCACTTTTTTGAGGGGCCATTATATATAGATAGATATAGATAGATACACATATATAGATATGAATAAAAATATAAAGAAATAATAAAAATATAAAAAGTTAAGCTTATAAAATTAAAATAAAACAAACATAAAATATATAATTACATTAAAATTACATATAATTACAATAGTTACATTTTAACAGAAATATATACATGAATATTATATGATACATTCTACTATTATATTCTATTTCTATGTATATTAGATATAAATATTTGGATAGATAGATAGATAGATAGATAGATAGATAGATAGATAGATAGATAGATAGATAGATAGATATAATAAGAAACTTTCAGATCTGACCATTATATAATATAAATGATGCTAGTGAATGTACTAGTTAAAACCCGAACTTAAAAGTTATGCTGATTGTTTTCTATATTAAAATAAAGACAAAATAAAACTTAAAGAGTTAAAGAGTCTTTCCACTCTGTAATGGTCTGACCAGATGCTGGACAATACCACTTTCCTTTAACCTGGGAATGTCCAGTAAGTTTGCTCTTTGAGTGCCCACATGCTTTACACTGATAATGGTAATGTTCTTTAGTGTAACGCTTCTTTGGTGGCTCCCCTCTTGCCATACTTTCCTGATCCGCAAGTGCTGCCTTGTGCAGTCTCCAAGCACGTTGTCGGTTCCGAGGAGGTGGTGGAGCTGATAGCTGTTGGCCTGGCGGAAAGGAAGACCATCCCTGCGAGTGTGGTGGTGGTGGTGCTGATGGCTGTTGGCCTGGTGGAAGGGAAGACCATCCCTGAAAGTGCGGTGGTGGTGCTGATGGCTGTTGGTCTGACGGAAAGGAAGACCTTCCTTGAGAGTATGGTGGTGGTGCTGATGGCTGTTGGCCTGGTGGAAGGGAAGACCACCCGTGAGGCATTGGTGGAGCCGGTGGTGGATGGAAAGACAAACCATGATGTGGTGGATACAGCGGAGAAGACCAGTCAGAATATCCAGGCCAGGTATGCAACCCTGGCAGTTGCTGGGCTTCTGCTGCAGAAGAATAGCCTGTGCCTAATGGCGATGTGTCTCCTAGCCCTAGCTCTGTGTGTGTAATAGAAGACATTGCAGTTCCAGTTCGTGCATATTTACGCTGACGAATAACTGCCTCACCCTCCCGATTTTCAGGCTCCTGGAATTCAATGGCAACATGTCCATGTTGTACAGGTGCAGATGGGAGCTCTTTAGGCTTTGGAAGCGGCTCATTTGCCAAACCAACATGCTGATGGAATTGCACTCCTTGCAGCAAGGTGTCTCGACCCGTTCTTGTTTTCCTGTCAAGAAGCCTGGGAAAGAAAAACAAACATCAGGTTTGAAGAGAGCAAAACTACTTTCAAAATTAAAAATTTACTATTTAGTACACTCACCTAATGTTATGTACTACATAGCAATATCTCAAATGATTGTTTATTCAAACAATTAAAATTGTATGAGAAATAAACTAAGCTGGGCCGGGTTTCCCAAAAGCATCGTAAGGCTAAGTAGATCGTAAAAACGATCGTACGAATCATCTTAGAATTACGGGCTGTTTCCCAAAAGCTTCGTAACTTAAGTTGCACTTGAAAATCCTCGTAGATCTACGAGTGGTCTGGAGTAATCGTTCATTCATAAGTGCATCGTAAGACAACAGAGTTACAAGGTCACCTACAGGACAACCCGCAAATTGCACTCCTGCAATGACGATAATGCAATGTTTTTAATGTTTATTTATTTATTGGGTTTTTCTTTGTTTATTTTATATTAAATATATAATATAATATATTTACAATTCAAATGAGAAATCAAATTTAAATGACTAAACATAAATGAATAAAGAAGGAAAACGTATTTTGTACAAGTTGTTAAAAGTTTTTTGTATTTTGGTAAAAGTTGGTATAGCAAATTGATAAATGGTTCATACCGATAGCTGCTATAATTAATCTAAACATTGTTTTGAAGGGAAATGGCATCTAATTAAAGAAACCAAATATATATTTACGGTACAATGCAATAATCCTTAATAATAAATAAACATATAGAATAAACAACAAATAATAATAATAATCTAAACTATAATAGAAACGCAGAAGGCATTTCACAGTGGGACGAGTCCTAACTAAATACGGAAAATAATATTTAATAAATTATTAAAACATTTAAAAAGTCATTGAACAATAATGAAAATATATTATTAAAAATATTAGTGCACATCTGCTGAAGATCATTAGCCTAAACAAGCTTCTGCTACAAATTCGAGTCGTTCTATTGGTGACATTTCAGCACTTGACAAATGGATAGCGACTCGTAAGTAGCACTTAAAACCCAGCTGCGAGCGATTGTTTCACGTGCATCTTTGGGAAACGCACGTAAATGAACAAAGAATGTTCGTTACGTAGCTCGTAGAAAGCGCTCTTAAGTGCTAAGTTCAATCGTTATCGGGAAACCCGGCCCTGGATGATAACGATAAAGTAATTTCACAATTTGATTACTTTGCAGTTATTAAATGGATTTGAATCAACATTAAGCTGGCTTCAGCCGAACAATTACAGTTTTTTTTCCTTTTAGTAGCGGCTTCACACTAGAATTTAACTCTGAAACATTTTTTTTGTGGTTATCACAGTAAAGGTACTTTGAATCAGTAGTGCTATAGAAATAAAGGTGACTTGACAAAGTCTAAATAATAAATGTACAGATCTGTCAATTTTTGTAAAACAAAATCAAAATATGTGATCAGGACAGTCTATATTATTTTTATGTATATGATTCGGTGATAAACAGCTGGATACATTGTCTGAAATATTTTATTGTTATTCATCAGTTGCAACATTCTGAGGTCTGTTATTCCTTAATACTTACTTTAGTTTATAATAATATAATTACACTGTGCACAGTATGCAAAAATAGATGAATATAGATGAATACTTTTTTCAATACAATTGATAACTACAACAAAATGATGTAAATAAATGCAATGAAAAAATATACAATTTGCAGTGAGATTCAATACACCTATAAGAAGTGCTGGCTTTAAATACCTATATTAGCCATCTGTTATACACAACTGTTAATGATGACCATTATTGTGGAGAAACTGACATTGCAATGGCACAGCTGATCACCTTGACAACAAATATATTTGCAATTAAGAACAGTTAGTTCTGTAGATACTTCTGTACGTGCTGTCGTTGATAGGAATATACTACTGAAGTGATTCTAGGAAGCCAAAACAAAACTTACCAAGACGACACTGTAGTGTTGTTGACCGTAACTAGCACCAAGTTGGTCTTCTCCAGTATCTCTCTGCAGTCTTCAAGCAGCTGCTTAATGTGACTGTATGTCATCACAATCGCCTGAGGAATGGCAAAGACTTTGCCCTTGTTGTCTCTGGGCCTGTTTCTTGCTTCATTGAACTCCTTCAAAAGCTTGAGTGCGACACATTCTGAAATCCTGTTGGCATCAGGTCTCTCGGCAGCCTGGCCATGAATCATGAACAGTCTGTGGATATAAATATGCTTTGATGGAATTATGTATGATTGGTATACTATGGCTCATTATAGCTTTGTAGGCATATAGACTACTTATATTTTTAAATTTTACACAGATAAAGCCCACACACTGAAAAAAGTCCAAGATCTCATGATTCTCTGACTCTAAAATGTTTTTTTAGCCTTAGAAAGGAATTAAATTACTACACAGGCAGCATGAAACAAGACTAGAGATTAACATCTGTGCCGTACAGCTTAACTTACCTCTCAGCTGCTTGCTGGCCTATCTCGATGGTTGACAAAGCAGTGATAGTGCGGTTGAGGCTGACAAGGAACCCTGCAAGGTTATCCACTGCCTCCCATCCAGGAACACCCCTTGAATCACATCTATTGTCCTGAAAAAGGAAACAAAAAAAACTAAGCTCTACATTACAAAATAGTTTATCAAAGGATAGTTCTCCAAAAATGAAGATTCTGTCATCATTTACTCCCCCTTAAGTTGTTACAAACCTATATACATTTCTTTGTTTTAATAAACACAAAAGAAGATATTTTGATGTAACCAAACCATTCATGAGCCTTATTCAATTCCATACTATTATTTTATCCTAGTATGGAAGTGAATGGGGCTCATGATTGGTTTGGTTACAAAACATTCCTCAAAATATCTTCCTTCATGTTCATCAGAAAAAAACACATTTATACAGGTTGATAACAACATGAGAGTGAAAAAATAATGACAGAATTTGTATTTTTGGGTGAACTATTCCTTTAACAGTTCTCTGATAAACCATTCTTTACAAATTACAACCATTCGCATCAATTATTAGAAACTTTACCGGAGCTGATGTGCTAGGCTCAGCACAGAAAATGTCTTCAACATCAGGACTGCAAGAGCCATCTATTGGAACACTGGCTTCCTAGATATTTTTTAAACATTTGTAAGAGAAGAATAAATTAGAGCTACAACAACACATATTGTTCAAAACATTTACTAGTATTAATAATTTGTGAAACTTAACAATAATGGTTAATATTTTTATTAATTTAATGCATTAATATCTACAGTAAGACTAAGCAATTCTTTAGTTACAGTACTTGTTCATCTTTGTTAACATACATAATAAAGCTGTTCTTTTGTTAGTTAATGTCAGTTCAGGTTCATTTATTTTCATAGATACAACTCTGATTTTAACCATGTATAAGTAAATGCTGAGATTAACAGAAACTAAGATCAATAAATGCTTTATAAAATGTGGTTATTGCTACTTCATTTTAACTGATGTAGTCAACAAATGTTAACAAATTTTGTAAGGGGTTAATAAAAAGTTTAATCATAATAAACAAGTAAAGTAACATTTCTATGTCATTTAAATGACAAAAGATCAAGACAACTGACATTACCAGAGAGGAGCTTAATGAATCATGACTACTTGATCTGCCAAAGGTGTGGGTATCTAAACTGATGTAAGCTGCATCACATATTGTGACATCCAGACACTCATCCTCCTGAACCTCAACCTGCATCTCTGGCAGAGTTAAGCCCACTTCACCATGCTCCAGTGGAGAGAGCAGGTCTCCTCTGTCAGACTGTGCCAGCAAGTACTCCACAGCTATACGTTCATCTGCAATAAAGAGTCATTAAACATTTAGTAATAAGATAAATATATCAGGCTAATAATCAATTATTTGCAAGAAACACATGAAAGTAAAATAAATCAACAACGTGGAATGGAAAAACTAAATCGAATACTTGTAACCTCACAGACACATCTAATAACCACATTCACATTACATTACCATTTAGCAGACTTACAAAGCGACTTACAAGAATTAGGAAACAAATAGTTATCATAGGAGGGCAAAACAATAATAAAATAAGTGCTTATAGATGGTTTCATCGGGCGCACGTGAGGTGAAGCGATAAGCGTCTGGTCCTAACTTTACTTCCGGTTTCTGTTTGTTTAATGGTCCGACTAGTTGCTGAAACTGAACAAGTTTTAGTGTTCAGGCGTGATGAAAAGCTTTTGAAACACACTGGTGCCTGAAATCACAATTTTAAGAGAATGTACAATAATGAATCCTACCAGAGGGTTTCCCAGGGGGTGTAAATTCTGGAAGGAGTGCACATCCAAGGACTCTGTTGCTGAGTATGTTCATGTAGGACATTAAACGTGCGTCATACATTTTGGTATGTGATACACCACTTATGTCCACAGCCTGATGAGCCCGGTTGATGTTCCATCTTGATGCACCCTCAAGCATGTACATCTGAGTATGAAGAGCATTACATCTCCACCCTGAAATACATAAGGTTTCATATGGTTAAAATACCATCATAAACCCAATTGATATAACACTTATTCAGTTGTTAATTTATTTTTGACCAAAATCTGTTCAAATTTTATGCCTTTAATTTTGTGGCAATTTTCCCATGTAATTTTAAAATGGTAATTGATGTTTTTCGAGGTATTGTTTTAAAGTTAGAAATTTCAGTATTGTGACAACACATCCTTAAATATACACATACTGTCATATTATTTCAATTTACCTGGAATAAAAGTGCACTGATGGCGATGAAAGCTTTCCAGAGAAGAGGACCCTCTGCCACACCTCAGTACATCCAGAACCTTGTCTCCCTTCTGTAACCCGGAGCCCAGTTTTGTGTAAAGCTGAACACCGGGTGGATCTTGAATGCAGGGTAAATGTTTCTGCTGTACCTCCCACACGCGTGTCATGCTCTCTGGATTGACAAGGCGCAAGCCAGTCGTGTCGGTCAGTTCCCACATGAAGTCCAGCAGTCCTTGAATCAAGGCACGAGTTTCTTCAACTCCGCGTGTCCTCCTCCTGCAGTGCTTGGCTAGCTCACTGGAAGTAATGCTTGAGAGGATTTGGGCCTCTGTTGGAATATGCCCCCCATGCATTGTCTTTTTTGCCTCTTTAAGATGAGAGATGTCATCCTTGTCCCATTCAAAGATACAGCTGGACAACTTGGAGCAGAAAGTGCCATACAAGGGATGGTGCTCTGTTGTAAGACCAGCAGTGAACCGTCGCATGAAGTGGAATACATCAAGACGCACTGTGACCTTCCATGGTCGAAACCAGGTAAGAACTGGAGTCACACCTAGACAAATAAGAAACAAGGAAAGGTTAAGTCTTTTCTTACATTTAAATTTACATAATTAAACAATTATGCTTTTTCTGAATTAAATACATTTGTGTTTACTTGACTGCAAACAGTGAACTGGGGTTCTCATGCTATATTTCCATTTTGGTAACACTTTAGTATTGGGACCAATTCTTACTTTTAACTAGTGTCTTATTAGGTTACATATTGGCTGTTCATTAGTGCTTATAAAGGACATATTAATGCCTTGTTCTGCATGACCATATTGTACATCCCTTTACCCAATCCAATACCTAAACCTAACGGCTACAACAACAACTACCTTATTATCTAATTATTAGCAGTAAATTGAAAGGTTAACTGATACAAAAGTCATAATTTATAATCAATAAGTGTTCCCCATACTAAAGTGTTACCCTGTTACCAATTTTGTGGTAACCATGCAGATCTGTGATTTATTCTCATTCTGAAATTTACCTCATATACTTGCTAATACAAATTATGCATTTATAACCACTATAAATGCATACACATTCCTATTAGGAATAGTTAAAAAGCTACAAACCTGTCTTGCAGAAGCAGTCCCTATCAACATAAATCACAGCTGGCTCTGGCTCCCCAGCATCCTTGTATCGCTTCACAATGCCCTGACACAAGTCGTCTAGAGCAGCTCCCTCACCAGTGGTTAGGACACAGTTTAGGACTTGGCCAAACTCATTTCCAACGTTGGTCATCCAGGTAGCTGTGTCCGCAATGCCACCAGCAAGCTTTTTAGTGATCTATATAATTACATAAACACATAAGGTATAATCATTGAACATCAATTTAAGTTTATATGCATATTTATAAAAAATATATAAACACACACACACACACATTTACCTTTTTGGTAGAATCAAGCTTCAGGATGCTACCATATGTTGATGTTATGACACCCTTTAGCTCATCATGGTGACTCAGAATTTCGTTGGCATGGGCGGTCTCAAACCACTGTGCTAGAGGTAGGGGGCAATAGGGTGGTGGCTGCTCATAAACCACTTCTAGTTGGGTCAGGGCACATTTTTTTTATGGAACTCACAGTCTGTCAGGTAATCTATAGTCCGTCTTGCCCACTCCTCACTATGAATTTCTTCCAGCGCTTGCTGCAAGTAACTAGAACTGTTTCCTGCAGTTCTAGGCTTTAGCAAGGTTACACACTTCCTGTCAAGGGCAAGGTGAGTAGTCAGAACAGCTGGGAATTTATTTCTGTGGGAGGGATCCAGTTGTTTTAAGATCTCCGAACTCCAAGGGCAGACAGGAATCATACATTTACTGCAGCGAGGGTAGTCTGCTCCAATTAGGTAATACCTGGAGTCAACATCAATTACTTCCCTCACTTTAGTGTAGATCCCTGAATGGTGCATCTTCCTATTGCACTGTGTACACTTCAGAGGAATACCCCGCATCCTCATAGGGCCCCACAGAAACATTCGCCGCCTGAAGTAATTGCCTGGATTAGGTGGTGTAGTAGTAGGCCTGCTGGGACTTGGTGGATGAAACCAGTTTTGGGAAAACTGTTGCTTCAGTCGGCCCGTGCTGTCATACAGACACTGAGCTATCCATTTCTGGTCTGCTGCTTTGATCACTCGACAAAACTGCTTGGGGAGAAAACTCACCCAATTCACTTCAGGAGGCCTCATTAATGAAGTGTGAAAGGTAGTTTGTGAAGCTCCTTGCTGCTCTTCGATGTATGCATGTGACTGAGCAGTCGATGTTGCTGGTGGAGCTCCTTGCTGCTCTTCGATGTATGCATGTGACTGAGCAGTCGATGTTTCTGGTGGAGCTCCTTGCTGCTCTTCGGTGTCTGCATGTGACTGAGCAGTCGATGTTGCTGGTGGATCCACAGATTGTCGATCTTGGTCTGAAAGACTAGTCAAACGATGATGATTTTCAATGTGGTGAAGCAGTCCAACTGCACCCCACACGTTTGCACCACATTGGTCACAACATTCTTGGACATGTTCACTACAAAGAGAACACTTTATTAAATTGCTGCTTTGAGGGGCTGGCCTGGAGGCTGTACTGCTCTGTGGTTTGGAGGCTGCACTGATCTGAGGGGCTGGCCTGGAGACTGCACTCCTTTGAGGGGCTGGGCTGGAGCCTGTACTTCTTTGAGGGGCTGGGCTGGAGCCTGCACTTTTTTGAGGGGCTGGAGCATGCACTGATCTGAGGGGCTCGTCTGAAGCCTGCACTAATCTGAGGGGCTGGGCTGGAGCCTGCACTTCTTTGAGGGTCTGGGCTGGACCCTGCACTTCTTTGAGGGGCCGGGCTGGAGCCTGCACTTCTTTGAGGGGCTGTGCTGGAGCCTGCACTTCTTTGAAAGGCCGGGCTGGAGCTTGCACTGATCTGAAGGGCTGGGCTGGAGCCTGCACTGATCTGAGGGGCCAGCCTGGAGCCTGCACTGATCTGAGGGGCTGGTCTGAAGCCTGCACTTCTTTGAGGGGCCGGGCTGGAGCCTGCACTTCTTTGAGGGGCTGGGCTGGAGCCTGCACTGATCTGAGGGGCCGAGCTGGAGCATGCACTGATCTGAGGGGCCAGCCTGGAGCCTGCACTGATCTGAGGGGCTGGTCTGAAGCCTGCACTTCTTTGAGGGGCCGGGCTGGAGCCTGCACTTCTTTGAGGGGCTGGGCTGGAGCCTGCACTGATCTGAGGGGCAGAGCTGGAGCACGCACTGATCTGAAGGGCTGGGCTGGAGCCTGCACTGATCTGAGGGGCCGGGTTGGAGCCTGCACTGCTGAGGGGTCCTGCCTGCATGCCTAATGCTATCTGCTCAGCTGACTGTAAACAAAAAGATTAGTTTTTCCCTAGGCTTGAGAATATTGCCAGTGCAGTAAACAATGTTGTTTTTAGCCTTATAAAGGTGCATCATTTGGTACACAAATATCTAATACCTCTGAATTATAAAAATAAAACATTGCTGAAAAACATGTTGTGCATTACTGCATGCCTTCTGTCATTTGATTCACACCTCACATTTTTGGGAACAGAAGGAGCTTTTAGAATAGTTGCAAAAACACCCACCTTCAGGTATTCATGCATGTAGAATTTCACAAATTATACACACACACACACAACATTTTCTGACTTATATTTTTAATGTAAAGCTTTACAGCACAAATCATTTAACTGTACAATGACTTGTCCATCAGTCCACCAATTTAAATGTTTTAAACAATACTTAGCACATAGTCTACAAAGCTTTTTATACTCATAGGAGTTTTGACATACTTCAGGCTTCTAAATAATGTTTCAGGCCTTACAACAGAAATCATGCGCATTTTTCTGTTATGTTTTTAACCTAGGTTGGTAAGCATGACTATTCACATTTATCTGTACCTACCTTATGATACCCGCAGTTGCAGAGGATTCTTTTTCCAAAGATATCATAAATGCTGGTCTGTCTGTGTAATGGGCAGTTATTAATTTTCTCCAAGGCAGCTTTCCACTTCTTTGCCCCTGGCTTCTTGCCTGTGGTGAAGTGGTACTTCCCTTGGGCATACTTCAGCATGATATCATGCCAGTAGGAATCAGGTTTACCTGTTTTAGTCATGTCTACCAATATAAAACAACAGGGTAAATATCAGACCACTTGAGACAGATACAAGGAAAAAATTGATTTTTTTTGGTGGTTTTAACCTATGGATGCATGTTTGATTATATGACTGTATAGTATGTTGTATGAATAGTAATATGAAAGCATGGTAAAACTAGTCAAACTTTTCAAAGCATTTGCAAGTAAACAATAAACAAAGTTAATCATTAATAATAGTTAATACCAAACATTAAAAGTGAAAAATATATGTATATTTGGGTGGTTTATTGCATGTACTGATGCTGATATTATACAAAAAATATTAAAACGAATTACAGACAACATACAGCATAGACCATTTAGTGCAAGTTAATGTTTATAATATTTTATTGTGGTTTTGTCCGTCTCTGCAAGTAAGAATGTTTATAATGGGAAAAAACTGAATCCGTTCTGACAAGCACTAAGCGGCACATTCAGTTGACGAGCATGATGCGTTGCCTTGGAAACAAAAATATCCGTTAAAAAAAACTCACTCCACTCTGGAGTAAGTTTTAATAACGGCTGTTTTGGTTTCCATGGCAACGCATCATGCTCGTCAACGGAAGGAACTGTTAAACTTACGTGTAAAAATGTTTATTGTAGCGTGCATTTATAAAAAGCAAATATATAGTAATTACGTAAAAATTATAAAAAAACATTACTAAAGGTATTTTCTAGTATTAAAACATACATCTTCATTTAAATAACTTACTGCTTTCTTTTCCTCAAAAGATAACCTGTTTTGTTCACATAAAATATTCGCTAAGAAGATGGAAACTTTAATAAACTCGGGTTGGATTTTATTTATTTATTACACTGGAAACACAAAATATGTACACACTGTATTTTTACATTAGTTATCATCATATCATCGTTGTATATACTAAAAAAACGGGCTATGTTGTTCCAAAATGAAATGCCCCCACTATTTATACCACCATATTGTCCAAATATAACCTCTTATAACTAACGTTATATAAATTAAGCATTAAACCACCAAGTTAAGAACCGTTATCTAAATTAAACGAATGCAACGTAAACGGTTGAGACTGAACCAAGTCAAACGTTCCGCTTTTCTTTCACGTAACACTGTAAAGTTACTTACCTGAAATCTATCCGAAGATATCCAAATTATAAAAATGTGTTTTGTAGATGAATATTCAAAGTGTCGCAGTGTAAAACTACGAGCGCATCTTTGGTACTTGCAGGTTTTATGGATGTAGTCACGTGACAGTGTTTCGACCAATGGCTGTTTTGCCCCGTTTAGCCAATGGCTGCATCGCTCTGTTCGGACCTGTTAGGACTCAGAGATCTGGATGTTAGGATTGTTAGGACTTGCGTTAGGAATTGGTTCGCAAGTGTTAGGACTTATTTAGAATGTGTTAGGAAGTGTAACAAATTGTTAGGCTCTCCGATCGCCGGCGGGTACAGCCACGACTACATGCTGTCGATGTTGGGAAACTTTATCCTTTCCCCGTTCCCTACGAAACGGAGCTCTAGACACAGCAGCACAAAAGGCGATCGAGGCTACTCATCGCCCGAACAGGGACTTGAACCCTGGACCCTCAGATTAAAAGTCTGATGCTCTACCGACTGAGCTATCCGGGCTCGCACCTGAGTTCCAGGGCTTCACGCCTCAGCCAAGTACGGGACTTCAGTACCATGTCCTGTTAGCTACTCTTTGGTCTATGGACAGGTTAAATATTACTAGAATGCCAGAATCAGCAGGAAACTGCTTCAGTCTTCAAACAGAGTGCGTATTATCTATTTAAGTGGAGAAATCTTGCTTCTGCATGAGACTCTCTTTACTTCAGGAAAAGCACTCTTCATCCAAAACGTCACCAGAGAGGCAACGTTTCTAAGCTCAAGGAAATGTAGCTACATCTACGTAACATGCCGAAGTGACTCTTGAGCTGCACGAGAAAAAGCACATTTGACAAAACGTGACCCTGCCCGTGAAAACCCAGCTAAAATCTTTTTTGTGATTTGGTCTTTTCTACATAAAACCGTCCAACATACATAAAGGGTGTCGTTTGAAAACATCATCGTGATGTCCTTGGTACTGATTGCCACACAGAGGATGGAAATCAATGCGATGTCAAGTACCGGAATCAAACTTTGACGCTTTTAACCTCAGGACTATAAACATCAAAACAAACAAACACACACAACAAACTTCTCTTTGCAACAAACTCGTAAGTCTCTCAAGAGACTGTGAAAAATTGCCAAAGCTGACTGTATTTCAAGTCATCCTGGCGGGGTATTGTGTAAAGTTTTCAACCAGCAATGATCACGCCTCGGATAAACCTCATAGGCTACGATATTGCCTCTGCGAAAGAATGATGGAAAAGGTCACGACCTCTCCTGTGCACATACCCGGACGCTGGACGACAGGGTCAGGCTTTAAACTGAAATTAGACTTCAGGTACTGCTTTGCTGCATGTTGTGCCTTTTCAGCAGGTGAGAGATCTGCACAAAAAGTTTGTTCATTATCCGCTTTCTACTTAGAAAAGCAAAAGTGCAAATACACTTTTGAATTATTTAAGGAAAACAATCCGGGGGAGAGAATTGTGGGAATCCTGAAAACAAAGAGGGTAGAGCCATAGTCCTTAACCTCTCAGAAAATTGCTCAGGTCAGGATCAACTCGATTAGCGACGATCTACAACAGTTGTAAACAAAGTCTTGTTCCAGCTCTTCTATGGTTTCATGCTGCACGTGCAGTATATGGTCAAAATGACAATGGAAGCCACATCACTTCACAACAGAGCCGATCTCACACACACACAGGAGAAACTATGAAAGGCTGCATAGTTTTCCCACTGTGCAACCCATGGTACCAACTTGAGCTGCAGAAATAGAGCAAATCGTGAGCTGGAACATCCAACAAGAGAGAGGCCGAAGCCAGGGAACAGACACTCGTAGTCGGCAGGGCTTGAACCTGCGCGGGGAGACCCCAATGGATTTCAAATCCATCGCCTTAACCACTCGGCCACGACTACAACAGGGTAAGCTGGTGAGCTCTCTGGGCCTGGTGTGTGCTGGAAAAGAACTTGACGGTCAGGCAACCAGCCGATCACAAAAGGGGCAGGAGCGGGAAGACCCCAAAAGACTTTCCCGGAAGGGCTGCCGTGACCCGGATTCGAACCGGGGTTGCAGCGGCCACAACGCAGAGTACTAACCACTATACGATCACGGCGTGCCACCGGGCTGCGCAAGAAAGATGCCTGCGGGTGTGCCTGAGTACAATGGCTGTGAGGGGACTGCCATTTCTATGCAGAAGTCAAAATCATTTTTGTATTTCTTTCAACGGCAAATCTTAAGCAGATGCCCTCTCGAAGTAGAGTCGGTCTACTCGAGAGTCTGAAGTCTGAAGACGTAGTCGGCAGGATTCGAAACTGTGCGGGGAGACCCCAATGGATTTCTAGTCCATCGCCTTAACCACTCGGCCACGACTACATGCTGTCGATGTTGGGAAACTTTATCCTTTCCCCGTTCCCTACGAAACGGAGCTCTAGACACAGCAGCACAAAAGGCGATCGAGGCTACTCATCGCCCGAACAGGGACTTGAACCCTGGACCCTCAGATTAAAAGTCTGATGCTCTACCGACTGAGCTATCCGGGCTCGAACCTGAGTTCCAGGGCTTCACGCCTCAGCCAAGTACGGGACTTCAGTACCATGTCCTGTTAGCTACTCTTTGGTCTATGGACAGGTTAAATATTACTAGAATGCCAGAATGAGCAGGAAACTGCTTCAGTCTTCAAACAGAGTGCGTATTATCTATTTAAGTGGAGAAATCTTGCTTCTGCATGAGACTCTCTTTACTTAAGGGAATAGCACTCTTCATCCAAAACGTCACCAGAGAGGCAACGTTTCTAAGCTCAAGGAAATGTAGCTACATCTACGTAACATGCCGAAGTGACTCTTGAGCTGCACGAGAAAAAGCACATTTGACAAAACGTGACCCTGCCCGTGAAAACCCAGCTAAAATCTTTTTTGTGATTTGGTCTTTTCTACATAAAACCGTCCAACATACATAAAGGGTGTCGTTTGAAAACATCATCGTGATGTCCTTGGTACTGATTGCCACACAGAGGATGGAAATCAATGCGATGTCAAGTACCAGAATCAAACTTTGACGCTTTTAACCTCAGGACTATAAACATCAAAACAAACAAACACACGCAACAAACTTCTCTTTGCAACAAACTCGTAAGTCTCTCAAGAGACTGTGAAAAATTGCCAAAGCTGACTGTATTTCAAGTCATCCTGGCGGGGTATTGTGTAAAGTTTTCAACCAGCAATGATCACGCCTCGGATAAACCTCATAGGCTACGATATTGCCTCTGCGAAAGAATGATGGAAAAGGTCACGACCTCTCCTGTGCACATACCCGGACGCTGGACGACAGGGTCAGGCTTTAAACTGAAATTAGACTTCAGGTACTGCTTTGCTGCATGTTGTGCCTTTTCAGCAGGTGAGAGATCTGCACAAAAAGTTTGTTCATTATCCGCTTTCTACTTAGAAAAGCAAAAGTGCAAATACACGTTTGAATTATTTAAGGAAAACAATCCGGGGGAGAGAATTGTGGGAATCCTGAAAACAAAGAGGGTAGAGCCATAGTCCTTAACCTCTCAGAAAATTGCTCAGGTCAGGATCAACTCGATTAGCGACGATCTACAACAGTTGTAAACAAAGTCTTGTTCCAGCTCTTCTATGGTTTCATGCTGCACGTGCAGTATATGGTCAAAATGACAATGGAAGCCACATCACTTCACAACAGAGCCGATCTCACACACACACATGAGAAACTATGAAAGGCTGCATAGTTTTCCCACTGTGCAACCCATGGTACCAACTTGAGCTGCAGAAATAAAGCAAATCGTGAGCTGGAACATCCAACAAGAGAGAGGCCGAAGCCAGGGAACAGACACTCGTAGTCGGCAGGGCTTGAACCTGCGCGGGGAGACCCCAATGGATTTCAAATCCATCGCCTTAACCACTCGGCCACGACTACAACAGGGTAAGCTGGTGAGCTCTCTGGGCCTGGTGTGTGCTGGAAAAGAACTTGACGGTCAGGCAACCAGCCGATCACAAAAGGGGCAGGAGCGGGAAGACCCCAACAGACTTTCCCGGAAGGGCTGCCGTGACCCAGATTCGAACCGGGGTTGCAGCGGCCACAACGCAGAGTACTAACCACTATCCGATCACGGCGTGCCGCCGGGCTGCGCAAGAAAGATGCCTGCGGGTCTGCCTGAGTACAATGGCTGTGAGGGGACTGCCATTTCTATGCAGAAGTCAAAATCTTTTTGTATTTCTTTCAACGGCAAATCTTAAGCAGATGCCCTCTCGAAGTAGAGTCGGTCTACTCAAGAGTCTGAAGTCTGAAGACGTAGTCGGCAGGATTCGAACCTGCGCGGGGAGACCCCAATGGATTTCTAGTCCATCGCCTTAACCACTCGGCCAAAAATGGGGCAAAAGGGACTGCCCATGGGGGGGAAAGAAGAAAAGAGAGAGGAAAGAGGGGGGAAAGAGAGAAAAAGAAAAGGAGAAAAGAGGAGGAAAACGTACACTTTATTTTTTCAACATTGTTTACACACAGTTCTATACTTATTGCAAGGTTTATCATCACTTTAATTTTCATGTCTTTTGCGGGATTCGAACCTATGGTATGGCAATGTCGCTTGCATTTTCGGTTGTTCTTTAGTCTCGTAGTGCATTCCGGAAGTACACATGCAATGCATTGTGGGTAACGTAGTCATTTTTTTTTAAACTCTTTTCCATATAAACAGAGGCGGACACTACATTAGTATTTTTACTTTCTACATAAAAGTAAATTTTCAAGTATTCGTATTTTATTAGTGTTTTTCTTTGGAAAACATTCATTCCAAAGCATATTATTATAATTTTTAGTCCACTACATTTCATAATTTCACGTTTTTGGTTTATATTTAATATTTAAGTACATTAAACATCTAGTATTTTTTTACTTTTACTTAAGTAAAAAGTATTTTTGTACTTTTACTCAAGAAAGTAAAAGTACACAATTTTTTATGTAATTAGGTATTAAATCAAGTTTAATATGCAATATAAAAGGAATACACAGTATGATTCTATGCTTTAGAACGTAGTGAACATTTTTTAGTAAAGTATATTTTTTTTTCCAAGACAAACACTCTGATAAAGCACAGATCCTTGGGAAATTTACTCAAAGTACTCAAGTAATGTCTGCCTCTGCATATAAATCACCATAGTAATAACCCTGTGATTATGCAATTATGCACATTAATGCATTTAAAGCAAATTCTCTTGTAAATAAACATATTTTGTGATGTAAACTAATTAATATTCAAATAATTAACTCAAAATGTCACATGCTACATTTAAAGCTAACAGTAATATCAGTGTATAACTGTAAATGTTAATAATTCCCCCATCATGTTTCCCCCTCCTTTTTTTGGTAAACTCATTTATTTGAGAGACTACATCTGTGCAGCACAAGTGAATAAAACATATTCCAAATTGAGGATAGAGTGTTGGGTTTTGTGAATAAATGTAAAATGATTCTGCAAGTAAATCTGGCTTTAGTTTTAACAATTACATTCAATGGAGTACACTCACTGTGCTGGTATTAAGAGGAAATGAAATAAAAACGTGAAGGCTGTTCTTGGCTCCAATAAAATGATTAAACTTTATTATAACAGACAATCAACATAGAGAAAGACATGTAATGGTGACAGAAACTAAACACTCTCCTTCCAGTCATCCAGGGTCAGTCCTGAGGCTGGACAGTACCACCGCCCCTTCAGCTGGGTGTGTCCAGTTGTTTTATTTTTTTCCTGGCCACACAACTTGCAGGTGTAGTGATACTTTTCTTTTGTTAGCCTCTTCCGTGGCGGTTCCCCCCTTGACACTAGCTCCTCATCCTCCTGGGCAGCTTTCTTCAGCCTCCAGGCACGTTGCCTTGGCTGGGATGGAAGGCACTCTGTAGGAGCTTGCTGCAATGGAGAAGCTTGTGGATATGGAGGAGCATGTGGATATGGAGGAGCATGCGGAAATGGAGGAGCATGCGGATATGGAGGAGCATGCGGATATGGAGGAGCATGCGGATATGGAGGTGAATGGGGATATGGAGGTGCATGGGGATATGGAGGTGCATGTGTATAGGGAGGTGCATGGGGATATGGAGGAGCATGCAGAAATGGAGAAGCATGTGGAAATGGAGGCGCATGCTGCAACTGAGGAGTTTGCTGGAATGGAGGCGCTGGCCCAAATTGTGGAGGGAACTGGGGAGGTGGAGATGGTGGAGAGAACACAGGCTTGCTTACCGCTAGTGTGCGCTGGCGGGGGAAAGCTTCCCCCTCATGGTTTTCAGGCTCCTCAAATGTCATAGGTTCATGTGCATGTTGCACAGGGGCAGCTGGAAGTGTGTTCACTGCAGGAAGAGGCTCCTTGGCCAGGTACAGCTGTTTGGGAAGTGCAGTGCCTTGCAGCTGCATGTTCCTGTCCTTCCTCTTATCCCTCTTAAGCAGCCTACAAGACATACATTCATTATTTTATACATGTATAAAAACCTATCCTCCCTCTCTAAGGTTATTACATATTTTCTAACAAGCATGCAGGTGGATGGTTTTTCTTCATGTTAAATCTCGTTGCAAAACGAGATAACTCCATTTTTTTATTTTTCAGAAATCTCATTTTTTGGTTGTGCATTCCAATTAATATCAATTCAACTGCAGTTGGTTTGTTTTCATTTAAACCTTCATAACTTAAAAAATACAGCTAAGTAGCACCATAAAACAAAATAATAACATGATAACATAATAATAAACATGTTTTGACAAAAATGTTAAAAAAAGGGATTTATCTCGTTTTGTAACGAAACTCTTCATATACTGTCTTGACTGTATGGGAAAGGTAAATGAAATAACACATACCATGAAGATACTGTGGTGTTGTTAACCGGCACCAGACTCAGGTTCGTCTGGTTCAGGACAACCATGCTGTCCTCCAGCAGCTGTTTGATGTGGCTGTAGACGCTGACAATGGACTGAGGGATGGGCATGGTTTTCCCCTTTGCGTCCTTTGGCCTGTTGCATGACTGCTCAAACTCTTTTGCAAGTCTGAGGCAAACACAGTCACTGACCCTATGTATTCCGGGGTCCTGGGCTGCTTGGCCGTGAATCATGTATAGTCTGTGGGAGAGAAGGATGATATTTTCTGGACTGTGAACAAGGATGTAAAGTGATGAAGAACTAAGTTACAATGTCAATAGGGATTGCAATAAAATAATTTACACTCAAAAAATACTTTTCACAGTGACTCGTGCTGTCTCTTAATGATTTGTATTGAACCAAAATAATAGCAAATTGTGATCAAGCACCTCTCTGCCGCCTGCTGTCCAGGAGCAGAGCCACTCGGCTTCCTGGGTGCTCTCCATGGTCCTCCTGATGCATGTGCTTTTTTCTTAGCCTTCTGGGTGAACCTAAACAGTGAAAGAGACATCCATATGCTTCATTCATTCCATGGAATGTATGTTTAATTTTGGTGTACAAAATAATGACTATGTTGTACCTTAAAGGTTTTTTGTCCATGGCATGGAGAGCTGTGTACAGGTTGACTATGTACGCCGCCTCCTTGGCTGACAAGGCGGTGATGGTGCGATTCAAGTCAACTAGGTAGGCTGCAAGGGCATCAACTGCCTCCCATCCCACAACGCCCCTCGAGTCACATTGGCTGGTCTGAAAAGTGATAAGTGAGAAAAAGAAAAAAACAAGCAAATTAATGAACACTCTTATTTCTAATATGTGAGCAATGCTGATTTTATATTTATTTACCTTATTAAAATGTAACCACATTTACTTAACATAAGTTAAATAAGTTAAATATTGCGTTTTTGAGTAAGGTGTTGCAGAAAGTGTTTCTGACCTCTGTGATGAGGGGTCCGGGTTCAGTGTCACCCTCCACAGCACTTGGAGGATCACCAGCCCCTATCTCAGCTGACTGGCAGACAATATCAGGCATGGTAATATGTGAGCAATGCTGATTTTATATTTATTTACCTTATTAAAATGTAACCACATTTACTTAAAATAAGTTAAATAAGTTAAATATTGCGTTTTTCAGTAAGGTGTTACAGAAAGTGTTTCTGACCTCTGTGATGAGGGGTCCGGGTTCAGTGTCACCCTCCACAGCACTTGGAGGATCACCAGCCCCTATCTCAGCTGAATGGCAGACAATATCAGGCATGCTGATGGTGTCATCTGGTTCATCCTCCTCCTCAAGCACCTGCGAGGGGATTTCGGAGACCTGTGATGGAGCCAGCAGGTCACCTCTGTTGGTCTGGGCCAATAAATATTCCACTGCTATACGCTCACCTGTAACCAGTGTAAACACAAAATGAAGAAAGGACATACATTCACTATGGCATAACACAAATGTAACTGTGAGAAATATGCTGGTGATTAAAAGCATCCAAAATAAATCAAAACTCAGTAAAATATATTATATTGCCTAGAAATTGCAAAATACGCGTGTCATGTTTTCAAAATTTTCAATTTTAAAGAGTATAGGAGTTCACATTTAATCTGGGCTCTTATTGGCTGCTTTTTTCAATATTCAGTGTAAGTCATCATTCTAAAATAAAATGTTACTTTTCTAGTAACAATAATTAATCAGTAAAGTAAAAGTAATTTCAAGCATTTAACCATACCCCTTCAGATTAAATGATTTTGAAGATCATAACATTTTAGTCAAGTGAGCCTAAACTTTTGAACAGTAGTGTACGCACATCCTTATCCTACATAAACAGCATGTTTTTCACAGCCAAGAAATGCATGTCCTCTGAGTAGGGGGGTGCTTAAGAAAAAGAGGAGGAGAGGATGTAATACTCTGGTAAGCCAGTGTTGCTCTAAGATCTCTCTTACCAGTAGGTTTCCCGGGTGGGGTGATCTCTGGCACCAGATCACAACCATGGACGCGCTGGCTTAAGTTGTTAAGGTGGGAAATCAAGCGAACATCAAAGCTTCTTAGGGACGAGGCCCCCTCCACATCTACTGCCTCCTTAGCCCGACCCATGTTCCATCTTGATGCCCCCTCGAGCATGTACATTTGCATATGTACAGCATTGCACCTCCAGCCTAAGAAACAAAATACTCTGTTCAGTGAACCATTATTGTAAAGGTAATACATATGAATACCCTGCAGTGGTAATTGTGTTATTTTGAATAATTACAACACATTCTCTGTCATAACAGAAAATAACAATTAGAAAAGATATACAATACAGTATGTCTTGATGCAAATGTACCTGGAATAAAAGCACACTGATGTCGGTGAAAACTCTCCAGGGAGGAGGACCCCCTACCACACCTAAGGATGTCCAGCTCTTTGCCGCCCTTTTGGAGTGTCCCCACCTTTGTGTACAGTGCAACACCTGCAGGGTCTTGGAGGCACTCCAGGTGCTTCTGCTGCACTTTCCACACGTGGCGCATGCTGTCATGGCTCACCAGACGCAGCCCTGTGGTGTCTGTCAGCTCCCATACTGATTCCAGCAGCCCTGAAATCATGCTCCGCATCTCCTCCACTCCACGCGTTCTCCTCCTGCAGTGTCTCTTTAATTCCCCTGGGCTGATAGTGGCCATGAGCTGTTCTTCAGTGGGAGTATGTCCGCTGTGGCTGCTCTTCCACTCTGCTCTCTTGGCCTCCTTCAGGCGTTGCACATCCTCCTGGTCCCATTCAAAAACGCAGGAGGAAAGCTTGGCACAAAAGGTGCCATAGAGAGGGTGGTGTTCTGTAGTGAGGCCGCAGTTAAAGCGTCTCATGAAATGGAAGCTGTCTAAGCGCACTGCAGACCTCCATGGGTGAAAGAGCTTAGCCACTGAAGACACACCTGTAAAAAACAACGATTCATAATAACATAGACCACAACACCTGTACTGTGTGTGTGTGTGTGTGTGTGTGTGTGTGTGTGTGTGTGTGTGTGTGTGTGTGTATGTGTGTGTGTGTGCGTGCGAGAGAGAGAGAAAGAGAGAGAGAGAGAGAGAGAGAGAGAGAGAGAGAGAGAGAGAGAGAGAGAGAGAAATTTTCACCCACCTGACTGGCTGCAGCAATCCCGGTCGACATAGATGACCTCAGGTTCAGCTTGGCCCGCATTCTTGTACCGAGTGACGATGCCTTGGCACAACTCTTCCAACCCTGCACCTTCACCCGTCGTCAGAACAGAGTTCAACACCTGGCCAAACTCGTTGCCGATGTTTGTCATCCATGCAGCACTGTCCCCGATCTCGCCAGCCAGCTTTTTGGTGATCTGTAAAACAAACACAAGAAGTAAACCAATTTCCTGTTTTGTTGTAATTATACATATTTTATTTTATATACATTTTTACTATTGAAATCCTAACCTTCTTTGTTGAATCCATTTTAAGAATTCTACCATAGGTAGAAGTGATCACTCCCTTCATTTCATCCACATGGCTGAGGATTTCATTGGAATGGACCGTCTCAAACCATTGAGCAAGTGGAAGGGGCCTGAAGGGTGGTGGAGGAAGATATACAGCTGCAGAGGGGACGAAGGTAGCCATCTTACTATGACGCTCACAGTCTGAGAGGTAGCGGATGGTCTGCCGAGCCCACTCCTCGCTGTGCGCTTCCTCTATTGCAGACTGGAAGTAGGAGGAACTGTTACCAATGGTCCTGGGCTTCAGGAAAGTCATGCATTTCCTGTCCAGAGCCAGCTGTGTTGTGAGGACAGCGGGGAACATGCTCCTGTGTGCCACATCCACCTGGGAGAGCATATCCTGGCTCCATGAGCAGACCGGCTGAGAGCACTTGCTGCAACGTGGATAGTCCCCTCCCACTAGGTAGTAGCGGCTATCCACATCAATTACCTCCCTTATCTTTCTGTAGATCCCGGAGCTGTTCATTTTCCGGGAACATTTTGGGCATTTTAAAAGAATTCCCCACATCCTCATTGGTGCCCAGATGAACATCCTCTGCCGGTAGTACCACCCAGGCTCAGGAGGAGATGGTTTGGGCTTCAGTGGGGGGTGAAACCAGCAGGCTTGGATTTTTTGTTTCAGCCGGCCTGTAGGCTCATATAGGCATTTGGAAATCCACACCTGATCTGCTTCCTGGACTACTCTCCGAAACTGCTCAGGAAGAAAACCTTTCCAATTGATTGAAGTTGGTTTTGAAGTTGGTGGAGTTGCAGTGTGGTGTGGTGTGGCAGAGCTACTTGAAGGAGGGAGCAGAGATGGTGTTGTCTTTGATGGTAGAACTTTTGTGGTGGTAGTGCTTTTGTAGTTTTTCGGGGGTGGCTTTTGCGGTGATGGCACAATAAATGCTTTATAGTGAGCCGTTTGGATGTGATTCAAAAGACCAAGAGTACCCTGCACCTTGGTCCCACAGGTGTCACACATCTCCTCCACATGGTGGTCAGACAGGTGCTCTGAAAATTTGTCTCCCTCCACAAGCTGGTTGCACTTGTAGCACTGCACTTTCTGTCCTGCCACTGATGCCCCTGCCTCTGTGTCTCCTCTCCCTGCCTCTGTGTGGTCTCCGACTCCTCCTGCCTCTGTGTCTCCTCTTGCTGCCTCTGTGTTGTCTTGAACTCTCCCTGCCTCTGTGTCTCCTCTACATGTCTCCATGCCTCCTCTCCCTACCTCCATGCTGACTTGGACTTGCCCTGCCTCCGTCTCAACTACTCCTGCCTCACTGGACCCAGCACCTGATGACAGATCTGCTGGCTGGGGAGGAGTACAAAAAGAGGGCCATACACTAATAAAGAATCCTACACTAATAGTTTTCTCCAGAATTGTACAGATATATATATTATTCAATAAATAAATCCACATCCCTTACGAAAATTAAACATGGTTTTACTACAGTTAAAACAACAAAAAAAACATGGTTACTGTAGTAAAACCATGGTTTTGCTGATAGTAATCAATACACCAAAAAAACACAGTTAATACACTTTTACCACAATAAAACCATGGTTAATTTTCGTAAGGGATGCTACAATGACTATCATGACTTAAAGGAAAATTTCGGTATTTAGCACTTTGAGTCTCTTTTCTGGTTTGTTTTGGATGACCTAGAGTGGTTGACAAAGAAATTTTGAAGATTGGTCCTGTCTCGACTTTTTCACTTTTTCGTTAAGGTTGCAAAACAAGTAGCTTAGCGAAATACAGTTTCTGTGGTGTTTTTTATTTGGCATTGTCAAAATTTCGGTATCCACCACTCTAGTTCATCCAAAACAAACCAGAAAAGAGACTCAATGTGCTAAACACCGGAATTTTCCTTTAAACCTAGATTATGTTAATTCTTTGCAAAAACCCCTTTGTTCTTTCAAAAATATGTGCTCATTCATGTGTCATTACTTCCACCTACTAATCAAAGTATTCTCGTAAGTGTAGAATCTGCTATTCAGAATACATACTGGCGAGTCCCTCAAATGGCTGAATACATGTTGCGCCTTCATCTTTGAAATACTTTCGCTTCACCTTTCGCACTGTTATACTACACTCACACTGGACAAAGTCGTAGTACTGGAAGCCATGTTAATCTTGGCATGAAACGGCCACCGTAGGAGTGAAAACACGCTCGGAATTGGGCGGAGGGCTACAAAGTAATATTCAGTTGGAATAGAATTTCACAGCTAGATGGGAGAAGTTCTTACACAATGCAGCTTTAAAAATAGAACAATATGTAAAATAATGTTTATTCATACAATGTCAATTAAAGAAAAAATTTGAAAAAAGACAAAAAGCAAACAGGCTTTATAAACAGGCATTACTGCAAAATCACTGAAGCCCACCAGAGGAAAAACAACCAAACAAACCAGAAACAATAAATTAGTAAATAGTTTCACCTACCTTATGGAACCCACAGGAGCACCGAAGGCTTCTCCCAAACAGATCCTTAGTAGAATGGCTCTGCAGGGGGCAAGCATCAATTCTCTCCAAGGCCTTTTTCCATTTCTTGGCCCCTGGCCGTTTGCCAGTTGAAAAGTGGTATTGGCCCCGAGCATATTTGAAGCAGATGTCCCTCCAGTAACTATCTGGCTTTCCTGTCTTAGTCATCTGAAAACAATAAACAAAAAATAAGTTAAGGTCAAGCCAGACTATGTGTGTAGACAGACAAACAGAGCAGAGGAAATTATACTTGTATGAGTGTATGTTATGTAGGTAGGTAGGTATGTTTGCATGATTGTTTTATAGTTGTTGTGAAGCAATTTGAAAATGTATGTTTTAAAAGGTACTATATACGTTATTTAAAAGGTACTATATAATAAATTAACACATCTGGGCACATCTGTTCGCTCTGCTCAAACACAAAACCAGGCTCCATTACCGGAGGGGATGAAACTTGCCACAACTATTACACATCTTATGGCTTTTCCCGAGAAATCGACAGTTTATATGGCAAATAAACAAATAAATATATGTTTAAAAGTATGTTCCTCTGCCTCCTTCTGGTAAAATAATGTTTATAGATGGTTTACAAAGTATTTATTAACTATTTAACAAGGTATTATAGTAATCTGTTGCGACCTTATAATAACCACCCAGATAATGTTTATAGCCACATAACTTTACAAACCAACTACTAGTAACCCTTAACAAAGTGTTAGGAATATCTGGTCCGCCTATGTAATGTTGAAGATGTTTTAAAAATGGTTTCTTAAAGATTTACACACATTGTTATTAACCATTACCCGATAAGTTACCTTATACATTATATGACGAATATAACTGTAACTGTTAATTTACAGCACAACTTATAATTAGTAAACATTATTAATTATAATTTCATTGTTTGTTTACAGTAAAAAGACTGTTTGCTAACAGTTAAATGACAATTAACGTTAATTAAAGATTAATTAACAATCAATTTACCATCTATTAATGATGGTTATTATAAGCGGCCACGTAATAAGAACGTTGAAATACAATTTGAATATCATGCTAACGGGACGGGAAATGAAATCGTTTATTGATTTGTGTTTTATGAGTGTTGCTTAATGAGTATTAATCAATTTTCCAAACCTTTATCCCGTGTTTTGAGTTGATGCGGTGAAAAAATGGCCGCCACGCTAAAGCGATAACCACGCCCCCTCCCGCGTCACAACGACTACGTCACTGTCCGGACCTGTGTTAGGACCTCGTTTGAAATTCTTTGATCTCGTTAGGAATGTGTTCGGACCTGGTTAGGAGCTGGTTCAGACCTCGTTCGGATGTTAGGACCTCGGAGGCAGTCCAGACACTGGTGGGTACGGCCACGACTACATGCTGTCGATGTTGGGAAACTTTATCCTTTCCCCGTTCCCTACGAAACGGAGCTCTAGACACAGCAGCACAAAAGGCGATCGAGGCTACTCATCGCCCGAACAGGGACTTTAACCCTGGACCCTCAGATTAAAAGTCTGATGCTCTACCGACTGAGCTATCCGGGCTCGCACCTGAGTTCCAGGGCTTCACGCCTCAGCCAAGTACGGGACTTCAGTACCATGTCCTGTTAGCTACTCTTTGGTCTATGGACAGGTTAAATATTACTAGAATGCCAGAATGAGCAGGAAACTGCTTCAGTCTTCAAACAGAGTGCGTATTATCTATTTAAGTGGAGAAATCTTGCTTCTGCATGAGACTCTCTTTACTTCAGGAAAAACACTCTTCATCCAAAACGTCACCAGAGAGGCAACGTTTCTAAGCTCAAGGAAATGTAGCTACATCTACGTAACATGCCGAAGTGACTCTTGAGCTGCACGAGAAAAAGCACATTTGACAAAACGTGACCCTGCCCGTGAAAACCCAGCTAAAATCTTTTTTGTGATTTGGTCTTTTCTACATAAAACCGTCCAACATACATAAAGGGTGTCGTTTGAAAACATCATCGTGATGTCCTTGGTACTGATTGCCACACAGAGGATGGAAATCAATGCGATGTCAAGTACCGGAATCAAACTTTGATGCTTTTAACCTCAGGACTATAAACATCAAAACAAACAAACACACACAACAAACTTCTCTTTGCAACAAACTCGTAAGTCTCTCAAGAGACTGTGAAAAATTGCCAAAGCTGACTGTATTTCAAGTCATCCTGGCGGGGTATTGTGTAAAGTTTTCAACCAGCAATGATCACGCCTCGGATAAACCTCATAGGCTACGATATTGCCTCTGCGAAAGAATGATGGAAAAGGTCACGACCTCTCCTGTGCACATACCCGGACGCTGGACGACAGGGTGGTATTCAGGCTTTAAACTGAAATTAGACTTCAGGTACTGCTTTGCTGCATGTTGTGCCTTTTCAGCAGGTGAGAGATCTGCACAAAAAGTTTGTTCATTATCCGCTTTCTACTTAGAAAAGCAAAAGTGCAAATACACGTTTGAATTATTTAAGGAAAACAATCCGGGGGAGAGAATTGTGGGAATCCTGAAAACAAAGAGGGTAGAGCCATAGTCCTTAACCTCTCAGAAAATTGCTCAGGTCAGGATCAACTCGATTAGCGACGATCTACAACAGTTGTAAACAAAGTCTTGTTCCAGCTCTTCTATGGTTTCATGCTGCACGTGCAGTATATGGTCAAAATGACAATGGAAGCCACATCACTTCACAACAGAGCCGATCTCACACACACACAGGAGAAACTATGAAAGGCTGCATAGTTTTCCCACTGTGCAACCCATGGTACCAACTTGAGCTGCAGAAATAAAGCAAATCGTGAGCTGGAACATCCAACAAGAGAGAGGCCGAAGCCAGGGAACAGACACTCGTAGTCGGCAGGGCTTGAACCTGCGCGGGAAGACCCCAATGGATTTCAAATCCATCGCCTTAACCACTCGGCCACGACTACAACAGGGTAACCTGGTGAGCTCTCTGGGCCTGGTGTGTGCTGGAAAAGAACTTGACGGTCAGGCAACCAGCCGATCACAAAAGGGGCAGGAGCGGGAAGACTATGGAGCGAATTTTGTGCCAAAATTTTACAAACAAATCCAGCATTTTGCAAACAAACTCAATCTGCTTTGCAAAGGGAAAACTTGACTCGCAAACAAACAGAAAATGCTTTGTAAATAATAAAGGCAATTTGAGAGAAATGCAGAGGTGTTACAAATATGTACTGTGTTTTGTAAATGTGACCATGATTTTCTCACAAATGTGACCATGATTTTCTCACAAATGGGACCATGATTTTCTCACAAATGTGACCATGCAATCCAAATCAGCAGATGGCGCTGTTTCAACTTTTTTCAGGCATTTTCAACTAGTCTCCCTGAAAAGCCCTGAATTTTAACTTACATATCACCCCTGACAGTGCCAACAACTGAATGAAGACAAAATTAATTTTTCGGGGTTCATGTTGTTAATCTCTGGAATTATTGAAAGTGTTGATAATAATAAATGTCTGTTAATAGTAAACACACTCTGTGTGTAAAGACATTGAATTCCATCTGAATTCTATACATTTGCAATTGTCAATCCCTATTCCCCGTCTGATTCTCTAAATTCTCTGTCTCTGAAATTCTCTTCTTTTGGTGATAAGAAACTCACCATCACTGGACTGTTTTAAGTGATCCTTAAAGACTTATCCTTTTACAATAGCTTACTATTGCTAAATGATTATTACTAACTTGTTTACTGTTGTAAGTGTATGTTCCTGAGAATCTCTTATATTATGGTGCTTTGAGTTCTAGAAAGTGCATTATAAATAAAATGTATTATATTCCCTGCACAAAAATAACAGCTAATACCAGCCTATGCCGGTTGACTGGTTCAAGATGGTGTTCCAGCCTGGTTTTAGCTTAAGCTAGTATTAGAAGGATTTTTGCTTTTATACTGTAGCTGGTCAGGCTGATCACACCAGCCCAAACCAGCTTGACTAGGCTGGAAGCTTTGCCAGCTTGGCTAGGGTGAAAGAAGCTGGTTTAAACTGGGACTCCTAGCCTGACAAGCTAAGACCAACTTTAAAAGGATTAACATTTTGTAGAAGTTTATCTTGTTCAAAGTGCTCAAATGACTATGATCCTGGTTGGTTGGTTACTGTTGTTTGAACTGGCCACTCTGTCCAGACAGCCGATGTTGGGTTTATTATGTCCTTACCACACACTTTCTCCAAAGAGTTTCATTTATTATCCTGCATCTTTTGATAAGCATTGCAAGTTGAATTCAATGTCTTGACACACAGAATTTGTTTACTATTAACAAACATTTATTATTATTAACACTTACAATAAATTCAGTGAGATTAACAGAACGAAGCCCGACAAATGAAATGTCTTTATTCAGTTGCTGCCACTGTCAGGGGTGATATGTACGTTAAAATTCAGGGCTTTTCCCCTGGGCTTTTTTCCAATGCCTGAAAAAGTTGAAACAGCACCATCTGCTGTTTTGGATTGCATGGCCCCATTGGTGAGAAAATCATGGTCACATTTGTGAGAAAATCATGGTCCCATTTGTGAGAAAATCATGGTCACATTTGTGAGAAAATCATGGTCACATTTGTGAGAAAATCATGGTCACATTTACAAAACACAGTACATATTTGTAACACCTCTGCATTTTCTCTCAAATTGCCTTTATTATTTGCAAAGCGTTTTCTGTTTGTTTGCGAGTCAAGTTTTCCCTTTGCAAAGCAGATTGAGTTTGTTTGCAAAATGCTGGATTTGTTTGTAAAATTTGACACAAAATTCGCTCCATAGAAGACCCCAACAGACTTTCCTGGAAGGGCTGCCGTGACCCGGATTCGAACCGGGGTTGCTGCGGCCACAACGCAGAGTCCTTACGTTAGTAATGTTGAAGACGTAAGGGATGTGTTATTCAAAGTCTCTGTGTTTGTATATGACATTGACATAAGAGATGTGTGATTCAAAGGCTGTGTGGGTGCAAGCGATGTTGACGTAAGGGATGTAAAGTTCAAAGTTTGTGTGGTTGCAAACGTAGTTGACGCAAAGGAGGTATGGTTCAGAGTGTGTCTGGTTTCACGCTACGTTGATGTGAAGGTTGTAAGATTAAAAGGCTGTGTGGTTGCAAGTGAATTTGATAACAGGGAAGTGTGGTTCAGAATCGGAGTTACAGGTGTTGGAGTCAATGGCTGTGTGGTGTGATTCCGGACCTGAGTAACCGGAGGCGGCGTCGTGATGTTGTTCAAAGCATGAACTGGCCACAAGCATATGATGATCAGGCATGTCGTCAGATGTGTTCTGTCCATGGTCATTTCCTGATGCCACACATTGTGCCTCGTTGCTTTTAGCAGAAGTTTCTTGGTTGTTTGTTCCAAGGCTGTCCTCTCTGGTCTCTGTGTTTTCTCTATGAGCTTTGGTGCAGTGGTTTAAGTGGTACCACATGTTACTGCCTTCCACTCGAACTGCTGTTGGGGTAGCGGCCACCACTTTATATGGTCCCTCCCTTCTGGCTTCGTTCCATTTCCTCCTGAAAACCCTCAGATAGACTTGGTCCCCTGGGACAATTGGACATGTGGTCTCCGTCTCCTCACTCGGCTGCTTTCTCTGTTCCTGCACATAAATAGCTTTATGGATAGCAGTTAGTTTTTTCATGTATGACCTTAATTCCATTTGCAATTGCTCTAATGGAGGCCTCTACAGTGTGGAGCGGGCATAGGTCGACCTGTAAGCATTTCATGCAGTGTTAAATGTGTATTTCTGTTAGTTTGCATGCGATAGCTCATTAGTGCAAGAGGTAAAGCATAAATCCAGTTAAGTTTAGTACTAGCACATATTTTTTTGAGTTTTGCCTTAATGATTCCATTGGCTTTTTCAACCATCCCTTGAGATTGTGGATGATAAACACATCCCAATCTTTGCTTTATTCTTAAATGTTGAAGTACTTGTTTTACTGTTTTTTGTATGAACACTGACCCATTGTCTGAACTTATTTCTGATGGTATTCCGAATCTAGGAAATTTGATTACTGTTCCGGCTCCTTCGTCAGCGGACGGTACAGCCTTCACCCAACGACTAAACCTACAAATAACAACAAGCAAATATTTCTTACCCTGCACTCTCTTAATCATATCCACATAATCCATCACCAAGTGTTTTAACGGTCCCTCTGGTACCGGAATATGACCTATTGCTGTTGTTATTCCTTTTCTGACATTGTACTTAACACAAATTTCACATGCTGACAAAAATTCCTCTACTGTTGCATACAAATAAGGAGACCAATATCCCTGTTCTTTCATTTTTCTAATCACTTCCGCTCGAGCACAGTGGTCAAATCCATGCGAGTTTGAGAGTCTTTTGTGGCCCCTCTTCGGTGCCACATAGATTGCTCATATGGTCCTGCATGTTGTTGAATCTGAGCAATATCATCAATGTTTGGGTTGGGTTCAATAAGAACTTCAGGGGCCCTATCTTGCACCCAGCGCAATTGACTTTGTCAGTGACGCATGTATCATTCGTATTTTGCACCGGCGCACAGCGTGTTTTTCCCTCCACAGACGCACGTCGGCAAACTAGGGAATGAACTTGCGCTCCCTGGGCGGTTCAGCGCAAAAAAAGGAGGCGTGTTCCGGCGCAAACCATCCCTGATGCTATTTTCATCATCATCATCATCATCATCATCATCATTAATCGGCTGCGAACAAAACGGGTTTGCAGTCGGTCACTGATGCTGTTTTGCAGTTTCAAAAAACAATTGCGCCACTGACCAGAAAAAAAAAGTCAGTGGCGCGTTGCGCGTTGTTCATTATGCTATTTTAAGGGCGCATGCTTGACCATAATGTATAGCGTGCACAACGCGCACACACTTTGCTTATCTAATCTACAAAGATGCAACAGTTATTTT
The DNA here is from genome assembly GCF_030506205.2 of Paramisgurnus dabryanus. NCBI lineage: Eukaryota > Metazoa > Chordata > Actinopteri > Cypriniformes > Cobitidae > Paramisgurnus > Paramisgurnus dabryanus. The sequence goes on along the minus strand of NC_133359.1, from coordinate 28,481,444 downwards.
TTAAAATCATAAATTGTTACAATAAAAAATATTAACACATCATAGTGGTGAGCATTGTGGTGTTAGTTTTTATTTATTGTGTGGCTGCGTTAAAAAATTCTCATGCAAATAACGATTAAAATATTTTCATAAGTTTGTTGTGTGGCTGTATTACGTTTATTTTATATAAATAATAATTAAAATGTTTTCATAAGAAACCTTAATGTACATGAACTTGATTTGTAAGAGTACTTTGGGGTTGGACCTTGCTTGCGTTTCTTGGGTCCGATTTCAAAGCCCCCAAACCCTTTCAGCGGTGAGGGTGGACGCAGCGATGTCCTCTGCTGGCGTCAGGTCCTGAGGCAGATCCACCTCCTGTTACATGGCGTGCCCGATTTATGCTGGCAAGCTTGGGATTCCTCCGTCTCCTGACATCATTGTAGCGCTTGGCGCAACAATGGGGATCCCAGCTGATGAGATTGTGGCTATTTCCTCTCACGCCTGTTTAACATACGCTGATTTGGGCGGGTTTCTCATATCCCCATACAAAACAACTTCTCTGTCTTTAACTGTTCTTACAAGAACATGGGTCTCCTCAGCTGTAAACCGCTTCTGGCGTACGCCTGGTAAATCCGTCCTAATAATAGCAACCCGCCATGGAACTTGCACCCTTGCGTTTAAAGGGAATTTTAGAGTTATTTCTCACGCCGGGAAAATAGCAACAGCGCCCAAGATCCGCCCACAAACTCACTTGCGCGTTGCGCTTCGCACTTGCGTTTCAGATCGTTAAAATAGGGCCCCTGGAGCTATTATTGCCACCTGACACCCGGAGGCCTTTTTAACCTCCAAATCTGCAGCATTATTACCCTTGATGACATAACCATTTCCTTTTTTGTGAGCTTGACATTTGATAATGGCTAGTCGTTTTGGCAACATCATAGCAGAGATTAATTCAACTATCTGTTCAACATGTTGAATAGGAGTTCCATCACTCCTTTTGAAACCCCTTTGTTTCCATACTGCCCCATAGTGGTGACAGATGTCGTGGCTATAGGCAGAGTCGGTCAAAATTTTTGCTGTTTGCCCTTTTGCCAATTTACATGCTGCTGTAAGAGCTTTTAATTCTGCCAATCGGCTGTGTGCAGTGTTGGGACAGTACAGACACAAAATCTTCTCCCTCTTTTTCACTACTGCATAACCAGTGTGAATTCCTGAATGATCCCCGAAACTGGATCCATCCACAAAGTAAGTGACTTCTGCTTCGGTAATTGGGACAGATTCGAGATCGGGTCGTAACCTGGTGAATGCTAACGAGTCAGCAACACATTCATGTGGCTCACCTTCATAAGCCAAAGGAATCAACTCCACAGGATTCACTGTGTTACACCGTTTAATTGTTATATCTGGATGTGTCAGTAGTAACAAATATGCCAAAATACGGGCTTGTGTCAAAACAAACTTTCCCTGTTCTATTAACTCTGCAATTTTGTGATGGGTATATATGAGAACTGGATACCCCATAGTTATTGAAGAGGCCTTTTCATATGTCTGAAATACTGCTGCAAGACCTTGTTGATAACAAGGTGGATATCCTTGTGCTACATTGTCTAGTTTAGTACTGTAGTATGCTATTGGTTGTTTTTCCTACCACTGCAGGTTTCTTGCATTAATACTGCAGAAGCATATCCATCAGCTCTGTTAGCAACATACAGGTGAAAGGGTTTGGTATAATCAGGTGTACTTAAAGCAGGTGCTTTTTGAAGCTCCTGTTTAACTCTTTCACCGCCAGCGTTTTTAAAAAAAGTTGCCAGCCAGCGCCAGCGTTTTTCATGATTTTCACCAAAGTTTAATGCCTTCCAGAAAATGTTCTTCTTTAAATATATAAACAAACAATACACCAAATGAAAGAACAGACCCTCTGCTTTCAAACAAAAAAAACCGTTTCATCCTACCTTTAGTGGTTCTTTTGCAATCAGCTTTTGAATATGGGTAGGTTTTTGCAAAAACCATATTTTGAGCAAAAAGCAGAGAGAATTCCATTTTTGTGACGGACTTTTCATAGAGATCCCATTCAGAGCGATCTTTAAAACAGACACGGACATGCAGCAGCTTGCCATAGGGCAATACTTCCGGTTTTAAAAAGTTCGGAAGGGCGCCACCTGGTGGATAATAGCGGTATTGCGGAAAGACGGAAAATCTCGTCATTGGCGGGGAAGCGTTTTCTCTTAATTGACGAGATATCTCGTCAATGGCGGGGAAAGAGTTAATCGACTCAAAGGCTGCTAATGCATCTGTAGTCCACTTTAAGGGAGCACTAAGATTTTGTAGCCCAGCCTGTTTCATAATGTCTCTCAATGGTGCTGTTCTGATTGCATAATCTTCTATCCAATCAGCATTGAAACCTGTCATGCCCAAAAAAGTCATCATCTGTCCTACTTTTTGTAGGACGGGACTTCAGTACCATGTCCTGTTAGCTACTCTTTGGTCTATGGACAGGTTAAATATTACTAGAATGCCAGAATGAGCAGGAAACTGCTTCAGTCTTCAAACAGAGTGCGTATTATCTATTTAAGTGGAGAAATCTTGCTTCTGCATGAGACTCTCTTTACTTCAGGAAAAGCACTCTTCATCCAAAACGTCACCAGAGAGGCAACGTTTCTAAGCTCAAGGAAATGTAGCTACATCTACGTAACATGCCGAAGTGACTCTTGAGCTGCACGAGAAAAAGCACATTTGACAAAACGTGACCCTGCCCGTGAAAACCCAGCTAAAATCTTTTTTGTGATTTGGTCTTTTCTACATAAAACCGTCCAACATACATAAAGGGTGTCGTTTGAAAACATCATCGTGATGTCCTTGGTACTGATTGCCACACAGAGGATGGAAATCAATGCGATGTCAAGTACCGGAATCAAACTTTGACGCTTTTAACCTCAGGACTATAAACATCAAAACAAACAAACACACACAACAAACTTCTCTTTGCAACAAACTCGTAAGTCTCTCAAGAGACTGTGAAAAATTGCCAAAGCTGACTGTATTTCAAGTCATCCTGGCGGGGTATTGTGTAAAGTTTTCAACCAGCAATGATCACGCCTCGGATAAACCTCATAGGCTACGATATTGCCTCTGCGAAAGAATGATGGAAAAGGTCACGACCTCTCCTGTGCACATACCCGGACGCTGGACGACAGGGTCAGGCTTTAAACTGAAATTAGACTTCAGGTACTGCTTTGCTGCATGTTGTGCCTTTTCAGCAGGTGAGAGATCTGCACAAAAAGTTTGTTCATTATCCGCTTTCTACTTAGAAAAGCAAAAGTGCAAATACACTTTTGAATTATTTAAGGAAAACAATCCGGGGGAGAGAATTGTGGGAATCCTGAAAACAAAGAGGGTAGAGCCATAGTCCTTAACCTCTCAGAAAATTGCTCAGGTCAGGATCAACTCGATTAGCGACGATCTACAACAGTTGTAAACAAAGTCTTGTTCCAGCTCTTCTATGGTTTCATGCTGCACGTGCAGTATATGGTCAAAATGACAATGGAAGCCACATCACTTCACAACAGAGCCGATCTCACACACACACAGGAGAAACTATGAAAGGCTGCATAGTTTTCCCACTGTGCAACCCATGGTACCAACTTGAGCTGCAGAAATAAAGCAAATCGTGAGCTGGAACATCCAACAAGAGAGAGGCCGAAGCCAGGGAACAGACACTCGTAGTCGGCAGGGCTTGAACCTGCGCGGGGAGACCCCAATGGATTTCAAATCCATCGCCTTAACCACTCGGCCACGACTACAACAGGGTAAGCTGGTGAGCTCTCTGGGCCTGGTGTGTGCTGGAAAAGAACTTGACGGTCAGGCAACCAGCCGATCACAAAAGGGGCAGGAGCGGGAAGACCCCAAAAGACTTTCCCGGAAGGGCTGCCGTGACCCGGATTCGAACCGGGGTTGCAGCGGCCACAACGCAGAGTACTAACCACTATACGATCACGGCGTGCCACCGGGCTGCGCAAGAAAGATGCCTGCGGGTGTGCCTGAGTACAATGGCTGTGAGGGGACTGCCATTTCTATGCAGAAGTCAAAATCATTTTTGTATTTCTTTCAACGGCAAATCTTAAGCAGATGCCCTCTCGAAGTAGAGTCGGTCTACTCGAGAGTCTGAAGTCTGAAGACGTAGTCGGCAGGATTCGAAACTGTGCGGGGAGACCCCAATGGATTTCTAGTCCATCGCCTTAACCACTCGGCCACGACTACATGCTGTCGATGTTGGGAAACTTTATCCTTTCCCCGTTCCCTACGAAACGGAGCTCTAGACACAGCAGCACAAAAGGCGATCGAGGCTACTCATCGCCCGAACAGGGACTTGAACCCTGGACCCTCAGATTAAAAGTCTGATGCTCTACCGACTGAGCTATCCGGGCTCGCACCTGAGTTCCAGGGCTTCACGCCTCAGCCAAGTACGGGACTTCAGTACCATGTCCTGTTAGCTACTCTTTGGTCTATGGACAGGTTAAATATTACTAGAATGCCAGAATGAGCAGGAAACTGCTTCAGTCTTCAAACAGAGTGCGTATTATCTATTTAAGTGGAGAAATCTTGCTTCTGCATGAGACTCTCTTTACTTAAGGGAATAGCACTCTTCATCCAAAACGTCACCAGAGAGGCAACGTTTCTAAGCTCAAGGAAATGTAGCTACATCTACGTAACATGCCGAAGTGACTCTTGAGCTGCACGAGAAAAAGCACATTTGACAAAACGTGACCCTGCCCGTGAAAACCCAGCTAAAATCTTTTTTGTGATTTGGTCTTTTCTACATAAAACCGTCCAACATACATAAAGGGTGTCGTTTGAAAACATCATCGTGATGTCCTTGGTACTGATTGCCACACAGAGGATGGAAATCAATGCGATGTCAAGTACCAGAATCAAACTTTGACGCTTTTAACCTCAGGACTATAAACATCAAAACAAACAAACACACGCAACAAACTTCTCTTTGCAACAAACTCGTAAGTCTCTCAAGAGACTGTGAAAAATTGCCAAAGCTGACTGTATTTCAAGTCATCCTGGCGGGGTATTGTGTAAAGTTTTCAACCAGCAATGATCACGCCTCGGATAAACCTCATAGGCTACGATATTGCCTCTGCGAAAGAATGATGGAAAAGGTCACGACCTCTCCTGTGCACATACCCGGACGCTGGACGACAGGGTCAGGCTTTAAACTGAAATTAGACTTCAGGTACTGCTTTGCTGCATGTTGTGCCTTTTCAGCAGGTGAGAGATCTGCACAAAAAGTTTGTTCATTATCCGCTTTCTACTTAGAAAAGCAAAAGTGCAAATACACGTTTGAATTATTTAAGGAAAACAATCCGGGGGAGAGAATTGTGGGAATCCTGAAAACAAAGAGGGTAGAGCCATAGTCCTTAACCTCTCAGAAAATTGCTCAGGTCAGGATCAACTCGATTAGCGACGATCTACAACAGTTGTAAACAAAGTCTTGTTCCAGCTCTTCTATGGTTTCATGCTGCACGTGCAGTATATGGTCAAAATGACAATGGAAGCCACATCACTTCACAACAGAGCCGATCTCACACACACACAGGAGAAACTATGAAAGGCTGCATAGTTTTCCCACTGTGCAACCCATGGTACCAACTTGAGCTGCAGAAATAAAGCAAATCGTGAGCTGGAACATCCAACAAGAGAGAGGCCGAAGCCAGGGAACAGACACTCGTAGTCGGCAGGGTTTGAACCTGCGCGGGGAGACCCCCAATGGATTTCAAATCCATCGCCTTAACCACTCGGCCACGACTACAACAGGGTAAGCTGGTGAGCTCTCTGGGCCTGGTGTGTGCTGGAAAAGAACTTGACGGTCAGGCAACCAGCCGATCACAAAAGGGGCAGGAGCGGGAAGACCCCAACAGACTTTCCCGGAAGGGCTGCCGTGACCCAGATTCGAACCGGGGTTGCAGCGGCCACAACGCAGAGTACTAACCACTATCCGATCACGGCGTGCCGCCGGGCTGCGCAAGAAAGATGCCTGCGGGTCTGCCTGAGTACAATGGCTGTGAGGGGACTGCCATTTCTATGCAGAAGTCAAAATCTTTTTGTATTTCTTTCAACGGCAAATCTTAAGCAGATGCCCTCTCTAAGTAGAGTCGGTCTACTCGAGAGTCTGAAGTCTGAAGACGTAGTCGGCAGGATTCGAACCTGCGCGGGGAGACCCCAATGGATTTCTAGTCCATCGCCTTAACCACTCGGCCACGACTACATACTGTCGATGTTGGGAAACTTTATCCTTTCCCCGTTCCCTACGAAACGGAGCTCTAGACACAGCAGCACAAAAGGCGATCGAGGCTACTCATCGCCCGAACAGGGACTTGAACCCTGGACCCTCAGGTTAAAAGTCTGATGCTCTACCGACTGAGCTATCCGGGCTCGCACCTGAGTTCCAGGGCTTCACGCCTCAGCCAACTACAGGACTTCAGTACCATGTCCTGTTAGCTACTCTTTGGTCTATGGACAGGTTAAATATTACTAGAATGCCAGAATGAGCAGGAAACTGCTTCAGTCTTCAAACAGAGTGCGCATTATCTATTTAAGTGGAGAAATCTTGCTTCTGCATGAGACTCTCTTTACTTCAGGAAAAGCACTCTTCATCCAAAACGTCACCAGAGAGGCAACGTTTCTAAGCTCAAGGAAATGTAGCTACATCTACGTAACATGCCGAAGTGACTCTTGAGCTGCACGAGAAAAAGCACATTTGACAAAACGTGACCCTGCCCGTGAAAACCCAGCTAAAATCTTTTTTGTGATTTGGTCTTTTCTACATAAAACCGTCCAACATACATAAAGGGTGTCGTTTGAAAACATCATCGTGATGTCCTTGGTACTGATTGCCACACAGAGGATGGAAATCAATGCGATGTCAAGTACCGGAATCAAACTTTGACGCTTTTAACCTCAGGACTATAAACATCAAAACAAACAAACACACACAACAAACTTCTCTTTGCAACAAACTCGTAAGTCTCTCAAGAGACTGTGAAAAATTGCCAAAGCTGACTGTATTTCAAGTCATCCTGGCGGGGTATTGTGTAAAGTTTTCAACCAGCAATGATCACGCCTCGGATAAACCTCATAGGCTACGATATTGCCTCTGCGAAAGAATGATGGAAAAGGTCACGACCTCTCCTGTGCACATACCCGGACGCTGGACGACAGGGTCAGGCTTTAAACTGAAATTAGACTTCAGGTACTGCTTTGCTGCATGTTGTGCCTTTTCAGCAGGTGAGAGATCTGCACAAAAAGTTTGTTCATTATCCGCTTTCTACTTAGAAAAGCAAAAGTGCAAATACACGTTTGAATTATTTAAGGAAAACAATCCGGGGGAGAGAATTGTGGGAATCCTGAAAACAAAGAGGGTAGAGCCATAGTCCTTAACCTCTCAGAAAATTGCTCAGGTCAGGATCAACTCGATTAGCGACGATCTACAACAGTTGTAAACAAAGTCTTGTTCCAGCTCTTCTATGGTTTCATGCTGCACGTGCAGTATATGGTCAAAATGACAATGGAAGCCACATCACTTCACAACAGAGCCGATCTCACACACACACAGGAGAAACTATGAAAGGCTGCATAGTTTTCCCACTGTGCAACCCATGGTACCAACTTGAGCTGCAGAAATAAAGCAAATCGTGAGCTGGAACATCCAACAAGAGAGAGTACAATGGCTGTGAGGGGACTGCCATTTCTATGCAGAAGTCAAAATCATTTTTGTATTTCTTTCAACGGCAAATCTTAAGCAGATGCCCTCTCGAAGTAGAGTCGGTCTACTCAAGAGTCTGAAGTCTGAAGACGTAGTCGGCAGGATTCGAACCTGCGCGGGGAGACCCCAATGGATTTCTAGTCCATCGCCTTAACCACTCGGCCACGACTACATGCTGTCGATGTTGGGAAACTTTATCCTTTCCCCGTTCCCTACGAAACGGAGCTCTAGACACAGCAGCACAAAAGGCGATCGAGGCTACTCATCGCCCGAACAGGGACTTGAACCCTGGACCCTCAGATTAAAAGTCTGATGCTCTACCGACTGAGCTATCCGGGCTCGCACCTGAGTTCCAGGGCTTCACGCCTCAGCCAAGTACGGGACTTCAGTACCATGTCCTGTTAGCTACTCTTTGGTCTATGGACAGGTTAAATATTACTAGAATGCCAGAATGAGCAGGAAACTGCTTCAGTCTTCAAACAGAGTGCGTATTATCTATTTAAGTGGAGAAATCTTGCTTCTGCATGAGACTCTCTTTACTTAAGGGAATAGCACTCTTCATCCAAAACGTCACCAGAGAGGCAACGTTTCTAAGCTCAAGGAAATGTAGCTACATCTACGTAACATGCCGAAGTGACTCTTGAGCTGCACGAGAAAAAGCACATTTGACAAAACGTGACCCTGCCCGTGAAAACCCAGCTAAAATCTTTTTTGTGATTTGGTCTTTTCTACATAAAACCGTCCAACATACATAAAGGGTGTCGTTTGAAAACATCATCGTGATGTCCTTGGTACTGATTGCCACACAGAGGATGGAAATCAATGCGATGTCAAGTACCAGAATCAAACTTTGACGCTTTTAACCTCAGGACTATAAACATCAAAACAAACAAACACACGCAACAAACTTCTCTTTGCAACAAACTCGTAAGTCTCTCAAGAGACTGTGAAAAATTGCCAAAGCTGACTGTATTTCAAGTCATCCTGGCGGGGTATTGTGTAAAGTTTTCAACCAGCAATGATCACGCCTCGGATAAACCTCATAGGCTACGATATTGCCTCTGCGAAAGAATGATGGAAAAGGTCACGACCTCTCCTGTGCACATACCCGGACGCTGGACGACAGGGTCAGGCTTTAAACTGAAATTAGACTTCAGGTACTGCTTTGCTGCATGTTGTGCCTTTTCAGCAGGTGAGAGATCTGCACAAAAAGTTTGTTCATTATCCGCTTTCTACTTAGAAAAGCAAAAGTGCAAATACACGTTTGAATTATTTAAGGAAAACAATCCGGGGGAGAGAATTGTGGGAATCCTGAAAACAAAGAGGGTAGAGCCATAGTCCTTAACCTCTCAGAAAATTGCTCAGGTCAGGATCAACTCGATTAGCGACGATCTACAACAGTTGTAAACAAAGTCTTGTTCCAGCTCTTCTATGGTTTCATGCTGCACGTGCAGTATATGGTCAAAATGACAATGGAAGCCACATCACTTCACAACAGAGCCGATCTCACACACACACAGGAGAAACTATGAAAGGCTGCATAGTTTTCCCACTGTGCAACCCATGGTACCAACTTGAGCTGCAGAAATAAAGCAAATCGTGAGCTGGAACATCCAACAAGAGAGAGGCCGAAGCCAGGGAACAGACACTCGTAGTCGGCAGGGTTTGAACCTGCGCGGGGAGACCCCCAATGGATTTCAAATCCATCGCCTTAACCACTCGGCCACGACTACAACAGGGTAAGCTGGTGAGCTCTCTGGGCCTGGTGTGTGCTGGAAAAGAACTTGACGGTCAGGCAACCAGCCGATCACAAAAGGGGCAGGAGCGGGAAGACCCCAACAGACTTTCCCGGAAGGGCTGCCGTGACCCAGATTCGAACCGGGGTTGCAGCGGCCACAACGCAGAGTACTAACCACTATCCGATCACGGCGTGCCGCCGGGCTGCGCAAGAAAGATGCCTGCGGGTCTGCCTGAGTACAATGGCTGTGAGGGGACTGCCATTTCTATGCAGAAGTCAAAATCTTTTTGTATTTCTTTCAACGGCAAATCTTAAGCAGATGCCCTCTCGAAGTAGAGTCGGTCTACTCGAGAGTCTGAAGTCTGAGGACGTAGTCGGCAGGATTCGAACCTGCGCGGGGAGACCCCAATGGATTTCTAGTCCATCGCCTTAACCACTCGGCCACGACTACATGCTGTCGATGTTGGGAAACTTTATCCTTTCCCCGTTCCCTACGAAACGGAGCTCTAGACACAGCAGCACAAAAGGCGATCGAGGCTACTCATCGCCCGAACAGGGACTTGAACCCTGGACCCTCAGGTTAAAAGTCTGATGCTCTACCCACTGAGCTATCCGGGCTCGCACCTGAGTTCCAGGGCTTCACGCCTCAGCCAACTACAGGACTTCAGTACCATGTCCTGTTAGCTACTCTTTGGTCTATGGACAGGTTAAATATTACTAGAATGCCAGAATGAGCAGGAAACTGCTTCAGTCTTCAAACAGAGTGCGTATTATCTATTTAAGTGGAGAAATCTTGCTTCTGCATGAGACTCTCTTTACTTCAGGAAAAGCACTCTTCATCCAAAACGTCACCAGAGAGGCAACGTTTCTAAGCTCAAGGAAATGTAGCTACATCTACGTAACATGCCGAAGTGACTCTTGAGCTGCACGAGAAAAAGCACATTTGACAAAACGTGACCCTGCCCGTGAAAACCCAGCTAAAATCTTTTTTGTGATTTGGTCTTTTCTACATAAAACCGTCCAACATACATAAAGGGTGTCGTTTGAAAACATCATCGTGATGTCCTTGGTACTGATTGCCACACAGAGGATGGAAATCAATGCGATGTCAAGTACCGGAATCAAACTTTGACGCTTTTAACCTCAGGACTATAAACATCAAAACAAACAAACACACACAACAAACTTCTCTTTGCAACAAACTCGTAAGTCTCTCAAGAGACTGTGAAAAATTGCCAAAGCTGACTGTATTTCAAGTCATCCTGGCGGGGTATTGTGTAAAGTTTTCAACCAGCAATGATCACGCCTCGGATAAACCTCATAGGCTACGATATTGCCTCTGCGAAAGAATGATGGAAAAGGTCACGACCTCTCCTGTGCACATACCCGGACGCTGGACGACAGGGTCAGGCTTTAAACTGAAATTAGACTTCAGGTACTGCTTTGCTGCATGTTGTGCCTTTTCAGCAGGTGAGAGATCTGCACAAAAAGTTTGTTCATTATCCGCTTTCTACTTAGAAAAGCAAAAGTGCAAATACACGTTTGAATTATTTAAGGAAAACAATCCGGGGGAGAGAATTGTGGGAATCCTGAAAACAAAGAGGGTAGAGCCATAGTCCTTAACCTCTCAGAAAATTGCTCAGGTCAGGATCAACTCGATTAGCGACGATCTACAACAGTTGTAAACAAAGTCTTGTTCCAGCTCTTCTATGGTTTCATGCTGCACGTGCAGTATATGGTCAAAATGACAATGGAAGCCACATCACTTCACAACAGAGCCGATCTCACACACACACAGGAGAAACTATGAAAGGCTGCATAGTTTTCCCACTGTGCAACCCATGGTACCAACTTGAGCTGCAGAAATAAAGCAAATCGTGAGCTGGAACATCCAACAAGAGAGAGTACAATGGCTGTGAGGGGACTGCCATTTCTATGCAGAAGTCAAAATCATTTTTGTATTTCTTTCAACGGCAAATCTTAAGCAGATGCCCTCTCGAAGTAGAGTCGGTCTACTCGAGAGTCTGAAGTCTGAAGACGTAGTCGGCAGGATTCGAACCTGCGCGGGGAGACCCCAATGGATTTCTAGTCCATCGCCTTAACCACTCGGCCACGACTACATGCTGTCGATGTTGGGAAACTTTATCCTTTCCCCGTTCCCTACGAAACGGAGCTCTAGACACAGCAGCACAAAAGGCGATCGAGGCTACTCATCGCCCGAACAGGGACTTGAACCCTGGACCCTCAGATTAAAAGTCTGATGCTCTACCGACTGAGCTATCCGGGCTCACACCTGAGTTCCAGGGCTTCACGCCTCAGCCAAGTACGGGACTTCAGTACCATGTCCTGTTAGCTACTCTTTGGTCTATGGACAGGTTAAATATTACTAGAATGCCAGAATGAGCAGGAAACTGCTTCAGTCTTCAAACAGAGTGCGTATTATCTATTTAAGTGGAGAAATCTTGCTTCTGCATGAGACTCTCTTTACTTAAGGGAATAGCACTCTTCATCCAAAACGTCACCAGAGAGGCAACGTTTCTAAGCTCAAGGAAATGTAGCTACATCTACGTAACATGCCGAAGTGACTCTTGAGCTGCACGAGAAAAAGCACATTTGACAAAACGTGACCCTGCCCGTGAAAACCCAGCTAAAATCTTTTTTGTGATTTGGTCTTTTCTACATAAAACCGTCCAACATACATAAAGGGTGTCGTTTGAAAACATCATCGTGATGTCCTTGGTACTGATTGCCACACAGAGGATGGAAATCAATGCGATGTCAAGTACCAGAATCAAACTTTGACGCTTTTAACCTCAGGACTATAAACATCAAAACAAACAAACACACGCAACAAACTTCTCTTTGCAACAAACTCGTAAGTCTCTCAAGAGACTGTGAAAAATTGCCAAAGCTGACTGTATTTCAAGTCATCCTGGCGGGGTATTGTGTAAAGTTTTCAACCAGCAATGATCACGCCTCGGATAAACCTCATAGGCTACGATATTGCCTCTGCGAAAGAATGATGGAAAAGGTCACGACCTCTCCTGTGCACATACCCGGACGCTGGACGACAGGGTCAGGCTTTAAACTGAAATTAGACTTCAGGTACTGCTTTGCTGCATGTTGTGCCTTTTCAGCAGGTGAGAGATCTGCACAAAAAGTTTGTTCATTATCCGCTTTCTACTTAGAAAAGCAAAAGTGCAAATACACGTTTGAATTATTTAAGGAAAACAATCCGGGGGAGAGAATTGTGGGAATCCTGAAAACAAAGAGGGTAGAGCCATAGTCCTTAACCTCTCAGAAAATTGCTCAGGTCAGGATCAACTTGATTAGCGACGATCTACAACAGTTGTAAACAAAGTCTTGTTCCAGCTCTTCTATGGTTTCATGCTGCACGTGCAGTATATGGTCAAAATGACAATGGAAGCCACATCACTTCACAACAGAGCCGATCTCACACACACACAGGAGAAACTATGAAAGGCTGCATAGTTTTCCCACTGTGCAACCCATGGTACCAACTTGAGCTGCAGAAATAAAGCAAATCGTGAGCTGGAACATCCAACAAGAGAGAGGCCGAAGCCAGGGAACAGACACTCGTAGTCGGCAGGGTTTGAACCTGCGCGGGGAGACCCCCAATGGATTTCAAATCCATCGCCTTAACCACTCGGCCACGACTACAACAGGGTAAGCTGGTGAGCTCTCTGGGCCTGGTGTGTGCTGGAAAAGAACTTGACGGTCAGGCAACCAGCCGATCACAAAAGGGGCAGGAGCGGGAAGACCCCAACAGACTTTCCCGGAAGGGCTGCCGTGACCCAGATTCGAACCGGGGTTGCAGCGGCCACAACGCAGAGTACTAACCACTATCCGATCACGGCGTGCCGCCGGGCTGCGCAAGAAAGATGCCTGCGGGTCTGCCTGAGTACAATGGCTGTGAGGGGACTGCCATTTCTATGCAGAAGTCAAAATCTTTTTGTATTTCTTTCAACGGCAAATCTTAAGCAGATGCCCTCTCGAAGTAGAGTCGGTCTACTCGAGAGTCTGAAGTCTGAAGACGTAGTCGGCAGGATTCGAACCTGCGCGGGGAGACCCCAATGGATTTCTAGTCCATCGCCTTAACCACTCGGCCACGACTACATGCTGTCGATGTTGGGAAACTTTATCCTTTCCCCGTTCCCTACGAAACGGAGCTCTAGACACAGCAGCACAAAAGGCGATCGAGGCTACTCATCGCCCGAACAGGGACTTGAACCCTGGACCCTCAGGTTAAAAGTCTGATGCTCTACCGACTGAGCTATCCGGGCTCGCACCTGAGTTCCAGGGCTTCACGCCTCAGCCAACTACAGGACTTCAGTACCATGTCCTGTTAGCTACTCTTTGGTCTATGGACAGGTTAAATATTACTAGAATGCCAGAATGAGCAGGAAACTGCTTCAGTCTTCAAACAGAGTGCGTATTATCTATTTAAGTGGAGAAATCTTGCTTCTGCATGAGACTCTCTTTACTTCAGGAAAAGCACTCTTCATCCAAAACGTCACCAGAGAGGCAACGTTTCTAAGCTCAAGGAAATGTAGCTACATCTACGTAACATGCCGAAGTGACTCTTGAGCTGCACGAGAAAAAGCACATTTGACAAAACGTGACCCTGCCCGTGAAAACCCAGCTAAAATCTTTTTTGTGATTTGGTCTTTTCTACATAAAACCGTCCAACATACATAAAGGGTGTCGTTTGAAAACATCATCGTGATGTCCTTGGTACTGATTGCCACACAGAGGATGGAAATCAATGCGATGTCAAGTACCGGAATCAAACTTTGACGCTTTTAACCTCAGGACTATAAACATCAAAACAAACAAACACACACAACAAACTTCTCTTTGCAACAAACTCGTAAGTCTCTCAAGAGACTGTGAAAAATTGCCAAAGCTGACTGTATTTCAAGTCATCCTGGCGGGGTATTGTGTAAAGTTTTCAACCAGCAATGATCACGCCTCGGATAAACCTCATAGGCTACGATATTGCCTCTGCGAAAGAATGATGGAAAAGGTCACGACCTCTCCTGTGCACATACCCGGACGCTGGACGACAGGGTCAGGCTTTAAACTGAAATTAGACTTCAGGTACTGCTTTGCTGCATGTTGTGCCTTTTCAGCAGGTGAGAGATCTGCACAAAAAGTTTGTTCATTATCCGCTTTCTACTTAGAAAAGCAAAAGTGCAAATACACGTTTGAATTATTTAAGGAAAACAATCCGGGGGAGAGAATTGTGGGAATCCTGAAAACAAAGAGGGTAGAGCCATAGTCCTTAACCTCTCAGAAAATTGCTCAGGTCAGGATCAACTCGATTAGCGACGATCTACAACAGTTGTAAACAAAGTCTTGTTCCAGCTCTTCTATGGTTTCATGCTGCACGTGCAGTATATGGTCAAAATGACAATGGAAGCCACATCACTTCACAACAGAGCCGATCTCACACACACACAGGAGAAACTATGAAAGGCTGCATAGTTTTCCCACTGTGCAACCCATGGTACCAACTTGAGCTGCAGAAATAAAGCAAATCGTGAGCTGGAACATCCAACAAGAGAGAGGCCGAAGCCAGGGAACAGACACTCGTAGTCGGCAGGGCTTGAACCTGCGCGGGGAGACCCCAATGGATTTCAAATCCATCGCCTTAACCACTCGGCCACGACTACAACAGGGTAAGCTGGTGAGCTCTCTGGGCCTGGTGTGTGCTGGAAAAGAACTTGACGGTCAGGCAACCAGCCGATCACAAAAGGGGCAGGAGCGGGAAGACCCCAAAAGACTTTCCCGGAAGGGCTGCCGTGACCCGGATTCGAACCGGGGTTGCAGCGGCCACAACGCAGAGTACTAACCACTATACGATCACGGCGTGCCACCGGGCTGCGCAAGAAAGATGCCTGCGGGTCTGCCTGAGTACAATGGCTGTGAGGGGACTGCCATTTCTATGCAGAAGTCAAAATCATTTTTGTATTTCTTTCAACGGCAAATCTTAAGCAGATGCCCTCTCGAAGTAGAGTCGGTCTACTCGAGAGTCTGAAGTCTGAAGACGTAGTCGGCAGGATTCGAAACTGTGCGGGGAGACCCCAATGGATTTCTAGTCCATCGCCTTAACCACTCGGCCACGACTACATGCTGTCGATGTTGGGAAACTTTATCCTTTCCCCGTTCCCTACGAAACGGAGCTCTAGACACAGCAGCACAAAAGGCGATCGAGGCTACTCATCGCCCGAACAGGGACTTGAACCCTGGACCCTCAGATTAAAAGTCTGATGCTCTACCGACTGAGCTATCCGGGCTCGCACCTGAGTTCCAGGGCTTCACGCCTCAGCCAAGTACGGGACTTCAGTACCATGTCCTGTTAGCTACTCTTTGGTCTATGGACAGGTTAAATATTACTAGAATGCCAGAATGAGCAGGAAACTGCTTCAGTCTTCAAACAGAGTGCGTATTATCTATTTAAGTGGAGAAATCTTGCTTCTGCATGAGACTCTCTTTACTTAAGGGAATAGCACTCTTCATCCAAAACGTCACCAGAGAGGCAACGTTTCCAAGCTCAAGGAAATGTAGCTACATCTATGTAACATGCCGAAGTGACTCTTGAGCTGCACGAGAAAAAGCACATTTGACAAAACGTGACCCTGCCCGTGAAAACCCAGCTAAAATCTTTTTTGTGATTTGGTCTTTTCTACATAAAACCGTCCAACATACATAAAGGGTGTCGTTTGAAAACATCATCGTGATGTCCTTGGTACTGATTGCCACACAGAGGATGGAAATCAATGCGATGTCAAGTACCAGAATCAAACTTTGACGCTTTTAACCTCAGGACTATAAACATCAAAACAAACAAACACACGCAACAAACTTCTCTTTGCAACAAACTCGTAAGTCTCTCAAGAGACTGTGAAAAATTGCCAAAGCTGACTGTATTTCAAGTCATCCTGGCGGGGTATTGTGTAAAGTTTTCAACCAGCAATGATCACGCCTCGGATAAACCTCATAGGCTACGATATTGCCTCTGCGAAAGAATGATGGAAAAGGTCACGACCTCTCCTGTGCACATACCCGGACGCTGGACGACAGGGTCAGGCTTTAAACTGAAATTAGACTTCAGGTACTGCTTTGCTGCATGTTGTGCCTTTTCAGCAGGTGAGAGATCTGCACAAAAAGTTTGTTCATTATCCGCTTTCTACTTAGAAAAGCAAAAGTGCAAATACACGTTTGAATTATTTAAGGAAAACAATCCGGGGGAGAGAATTGTGGGAATCCTGAAAACAAAGAGGGTAGAGCCATAGTCCTTAACCTCTCAGAAAATTGCTCAGGTCAGGATCAACTTGATTAGCGACGATCTACAACAGTTGTAAACAAAGTCTTGTTCCAGCTCTTCTATGGTTTCATGCTGCACGTGCAGTATATGGTCAAAATGACAATGGAAGCCACATCACTTCACAACAGAGCCGATCTCACACACACACAGGAGAAACTATGAAAGGCTGCATAGTTTTCCCACTGTGCAACCCATGGTACCAACTTGAGCTGCAGAAATAAAGCAAATCGTGAGCTGGAACATCCAACAAGAGAGAGGCCGAAGCCAGGGAACAGACACTCGTAGTCGGCAGGGTTTGAACCTGCGCGGGGAGACCCCCAATGGATTTCAAATCCATCGCCTTAACCACTCGGCCACGACTACAACAGGGTAAGCTGGTGAGCTCTCTGGGCCTGGTGTGTGCTGGAAAAGAACTTGACGGTCAGGCAACCAGCCGATCACAAAAGGGGCAGGAGCGGGAAGACCCCAACAGACTTTCCCGGAAGGGCTGCCGTGACCCAGATTCGAACCGGGGTTGCAGCGGCCACAACGCAGAGTACTAACCACTATCCGATCACGGCGTGCCGCCGGGCTGCGCAAGAAAGATGCCTGCGGGTCTGCCTGAGTACAATGGCTGTGAGGGGACTGCCATTTCTATGCAGAAGTCAAAATCTTTTTGTATTTCTTTCAACGGCAAATCTTAAGCAGATGCCCTCTCGAAGTAGAGTCGGTCTACTCGAGAGTCTGAAGTCTGAAGACGTAGTCGGCAGGATTCGAACCTGCGCGGGGAGACCCCAATGGATTTCTAGTCCATCGCCTTAACCACTCGGCCACGACTACATGCTGTCGATGTTGGGAAACTTTATCCTTTCCCCGTTCCCTACGAAACGGAGCTCTAGACACAGCAGCACAAAAGGCGATCGAGGCTACTCATCGCCCGAACAGGGACTTGAACCCTGGACCCTCAGGTTAAAAGTCTGATGCTCTACCGACTGAGCTATCCGGGCTCGCACCTGAGTTCCAGGGCTTCACGCCTCAGCCAACTACAGGACTTCAGTACCATGTCCTGTTAGCTACTCTTTGGTCTATGGACAGGTTAAATATTACTAGAATGCCAGAATGAGCAGGAAACTGCTTCAGTCTTCAAACAGAGTGCGTATTATCTATTTAAGTGGAGAAATCTTGCTTCTGCATGAGACTCTCTTTACTTCAGGAAAAGCACTCTTCATCCAAAACGTCACCAGAGAGGCAACGTTTCTAAGCTCAAGGAAATGTAGCTACATCTACGTAACATGCCGAAGTGACTCTTGAGCTGCACGAGAAAAAGCACATTTGACAAAACGTGACCCTGCCCGTGAAAACCCAGCTAAAATCTTTTTTGTGATTTGGTCTTTTCTACATAAAACCGTCCAACATACATAAAGGGTGTCGTTTGAAAACATCATCGTGATGTCCTTGGTACTGATTGCCACACAGAGGATGGAAATCAATGCGATGTCAAGTACCGGAATCAAACTTTGACGCTTTTAACCTCAGGACTATAAACATCAAAACAAACAAACACACACAACAAACTTCTCTTTGCAACAAACTCGTAAGTCTCTCAAGAGACTGTGAAAAATTGCCAAAGCTGACTGTATTTCAAGTCATCCTGGCGGGGTATTGTGTAAAGTTTTCAACCAGCAATGATCACGCCTCGGATAAACCTCATAGGCTACGATATTGCCTCTGCGAAAGAATGATGGAAAAGGTCACGACCTCTCCTGTGCACATACCCGGACGCTGGACGACAGGGTGGTATTCAGGCTTTAAACTGAAATTAGACTTCAGGTACTGCTTTGCTGCATGTTGTGCCTTTTCAGCAGGTGAGAGATCTGCACAAAAAGTTTGTTCATTATCCGCTTTCTACTTAGAAAAGCAAAAGTGCAAATACACGTTTGAATTATTTAAGGAAAACAATCCGGGGGAGAGAATTGTGGGAATCCTGAAAACAAAGAGGGTAGAGCCATAGTCCTTAACCTCTCAGAAAATTGCTCAGGTCAGGATCAACTCGATTAGCGACGATCTACAACAGTTGTAAACAAAGTCTTGTTCCAGCTCTTCTATGGTTTCATGCTGCACGTGCAGTATATGGTCAAAATGACAATGGAAGCCACATCACTTCACAACAGAGCCGATCTCACACACACACAGGAGAAACTATGAAAGGCTGCATAGTTTTCCCACTGTGCAACCCATGGTACCAACTTGAGCTGCAGAAATAAAGCAAATCGTGAGCTGGAACATCCAACAAGAGAGAGGCCGAAGCCAGGGAACAGACACTCGTAGTCGGCAGGGCTTGAACCTGCGCGGGGACACCCCAATGGATTTCAAATCCATCGCCTTAACCACTCGGCCACGACTACAACAGGGTAACCTGGTGAGCTCTCTGGGCCTGGTGTGTGCTGGAAAAGAACTTGACGGTCAGGCAACCAGCCTATCACAAAAGGGGCAGGAGCGGGAAGACCCCAACAGACTTTCCCAGAAGGGCTGCCGTGACCCGGATTCGAACCGGGGTTGCAGCGGCCACAACGCAGAGTACTAACCACTATACGATCACGGCGTGCCACCGGGCTGCGCAAGAAAGATGCCTGCGGGTCTGCCTGAGTACAATGGCTGTGAGGGGACTGCCATTTCTATGCAGAAGTCAAAATCATTTTTGTATTTCTTTCAACGGCAAATCTTAAGCAGATTCCCTCTCGAAGTAGAGTCGGTCTACTCGAGAGTCTGAAGTCTGAAGACGTAGTCGGCAGGATTCGAACCTGCGCGGGGAGACCCCAATGGATTTCTAGTCCATCGCCTTAACCACTCGGCCAAAAATGGGGCAAAAGGGACTGCCCATGGGGGGGAAAGAAGAAAAGAGAGAGGAAAGAGGGGGGAAAGAGAGAAAAAGAAAAGGAGAAAAGAGGAGGAAAACGTACACTTTATTTTTTCAACATTGTTTACACACAGTTCTATACTTATTGCAAGGTTTATCATCACTTTAATTTTCATGTCTTTTGCGGGATTCGAACCTATGGTATGGCAATGTCGCTTGCATTTTCGGTTGTTCTTTAGTCTCGTAGTGCATTCCGGAAGTACACATGCAATGCATTGTGGGTAACGTAGTCATTTTTTTTAAACTCTTTTCCATATAAACAGAGGCGGACACTACATTAGTATTTTTACTTTCTACATAAAAGTAAATTTTCAAGTATTCGTATTTTATTAGTGTTTTTCTTTGGAAAACATTCATTCCAAAGCATATTAATATAATTTTTAGTCCACTACATTTCATAATTTCACGTTTTTGGTTTATATTTAATATTTAAGTACATTAAACATCTAGTATTTTTTTACTTTTACTTAAGTAAAAAGTATTTTTGTACTTTTACTCAAGAAAGTAAAAGTACACAATTTTTTATGTAATTAGGTATTAAATCAAGTTTAATATGCAATATAAAAGGAATACACAGTATGATTCTATGCTTTAGAACGTAGTGAACATTTTTTAGTAAAGTATATTTTTTTTTCCAAGACAAACACTCTGATAAAGCACAGATCCTTGGGAAATTTACTCAAAGTACTCAAGTAATGTCTGCCTCTGCATATAAATCACCATAGTAATAACCCTGTGATTATGCAATTATGCACATTAATGCATTTAAAGCAAATTCTCTTGTAAATAAACATATTTTGTGATGTAAACTAATTAATATTCAAATAATTAACTCAAAATGTCACATGCTACATTTAAAGCTAACAGTAATATCAGTGTATAACTGTAAATGTTAATAATTCCCCCATCATGTTTCCCCCTCCTTTTTTTGGTAAACTCATTTATTTGAGAGACTACATCTGTGCAGCACAAGTGAATAAAACATATTCCAAATTGAGGATAGAGTGTTGGGTTTTGTGAATAAATGTAAAATGATTCTGCAAGTAAATCTGGCTTTAGTTTTAACAATTACATTCAATGGAGTACACTCACTGTGCTGGTATTAAGAGGAAATGAAATAAAAACGTGAAGGCTGTTCTTGGCTCCAATAAAATGATTAAACTTTATTATAACAGACAATCAACATAGAGAAAGACATGTAATGGTGACAGAAACTAAACACTCTCCTTCCAGTCATCCAGGGTCAGTCCTGAGGCTGGACAGTACCACCGCCCCTTCAGCTGGGTGTGTCCAGTTGTTTTATTTTTTTCCTGGCCACACAACTTGCAGGTGTAGTGATACTTTTCTTTTGTTAGCCTCTTCCGTGGCGGTTCCCCCCTTGACACTAGCTCCTCATCCTCCTGGGCAGCTTTCTTCAGCCTCCAGGCACGTTGCCTTGGCTGGGATGGAAGGCACTCTGTAGGAGCTTGCTGCAATGGAGAAGCTTGTGGATATGGAGGAGCATGTGGATATGGAGGAGCATGCGGAAATGGAGGAGCATGCGGATATGGAGGAGCATGCGGATATGGAGGAGCATGCGGATATGGAGGTGAATGGGGATATGGAGGTGCATGGGGATATGGAGGTGCATGTGTATAGGGAGGTGCATGGGGATATGGAGGAGCATGCAGAAATGGAGAAGCATGTGGAAATGGAGGCGCATGCTGCAACTGAGGAGTTTGCTGGAATGGAGGCGCTGGCCCAAATTGTGGAGGGAACTGGGGAGGTGGAGATGGTGGAGAGAACACAGGCTTGCTTACCGCTAGTGTGCGCTGGCGGGGGAAAGCTTCCCCCTCATGGTTTTCAGGCTCCTCAAATGTCATAGGTTCATGTGCATGTTGCACAGGGGCAGCTGGAAGTGTGTTCACTGCAGGAAGAGGCTCCTTGGCCAGGTACAGCTGTTTGGGAAGTGCAGTGCCTTGCAGCTGCATGTTCCTGTCCTTCCTCTTATCCCTCTTAAGCAGCCTACAAGACATACATTCATTATTTTATACATGTATAAAAACCTATCCTCCCTCTCTAAGGTTATTACATATTTTCTAACAAGCATGCAGGTGGATGGTTTTTCTTCATGTTAAATCTCGTTGCAAAACGAGATAACTCCATTTTTTTATTTTTCAGAAATCTCATTTTTTGGTTGTGCATTCCAATTAATATCAATTCAACTGCAGTTGGTTTGTTTTCATTTAAACCTTCATAACTTAAAAAATACAGCTAAGTAGCACCATAAAACAAAATAATAACATGATAACATAATAATAAACATGTTTTGACAAAAATGTTAAAAAAAGGGATTTATCTCGTTTTGTAACGAAACTCTTCATATACTGTCTTGACTGTATGGGAAAGGTAAATGAAATAACACATACCATGAAGATACTGTGGTGTTGTTAACCGGCACCAGACTCAGGTTCGTCTGGTTCAGGACAACCATGCTGTCCTCCAGCAGCTGTTTGATGTGGCTGTAGACGCTGACAATGGACTGAGGGATGGGCATGGTTTTCCCCTTTGCGTCCTTTGGCCTGTTGCATGACTGCTCAAACTCTTTTGCAAGTCTGAGGCAAACACAGTCACTGACCCTATGTATTCCGGGGTCCTGGGCTGCTTGGCCGTGAATCATGTATAGTCTGTGGGAGAGAAGGATGATATTTTCTGGACTGTGAACAAGGATGTAAAGTGATGAAGAACTAAGTTACAATGTCAATAGGGATTGCAATAAAATAATTTACACTCAAAAAATACTTTTCACAGTGACTCGTGCTGTCTCTTAATGATTTGTATTGAACCAAAATAATAGCAAATTGTGATCAAGCACCTCTCTGCCGCCTGCTGTCCAGGAGCAGAGCCACTCGGCTTCCTGGGTGCTCTCCATGGTCCTCCTGATGCATGTGCTTTTTTCTTAGCCTTCTGGGTGAACCTAAACAGTGAAAGAGACATCCATATGCTTCATTCATTCCATGGAATGTATGTTTAATTTTGGTGTACAAAATAATGACTATGTTGTACCTTAAAGGTTTTTTGTCCATGGCATGGAGAGCTGTGTACAGGTTGACTATGTACGCCGCCTCCTTGGCTGACAAGGCGGTGATGGTGCGATTCAAGTCAACTAGGTAGGCTGCAAGGGCATCAACTGCCTCCCATCCCACAACGCCCCTCGAGTCACATTGGCTGGTCTGAAAAGTGATAAGTGAGAAAAAGAAAAAAACAAGCAAATTAATGAACACTCTTATTTCTAATATGTGAGCAATGCTGATTTTATATTTATTTACCTTATTAAAATGTAACCACATTTACTTAACATAAGTTAAATAAGTTAAATATTGCGTTTTTGAGTAAGGTGTTGCAGAAAGTGTTTCTGACCTCTGTGATGAGGGGTCCGGGTTCAGTGTCACCCTCCACAGCACTTGGAGGATCACCAGCCCCTATCTCAGCTGACTGGCAGACAATATCAGGCATGGTAATATGTGAGCAATGCTGATTTTATATTTATTTACCTTATTAAAATGTAACCACATTTACTTAAAATAAGTTAAATAAGTTAAATATTGCGTTTTTCAGTAAGGTGTTACAGAAAGTGTTTCTGACCTCTGTGATGAGGGGTCCGGGTTCAGTGTCACCCTCCACAGCACTTGGAGGATCACCAGCCCCTATCTCAGCTGAATGGCAGACAATATCAAGCATGCTGATGGTGTCATCTGGTTCATCCTCCTCCTCAAGCACCTGCGAGGGGATTTCGGAGACCTGTGATGGAGCCAGCAGGTCACCTCTGTTGGTCTGGGCCAATAAATATTCCACTGCTATACGCTCACCTGTAACCAGTGTAAACACAAAATGAAGAAAGGACATACATTCACTATGGCATAACACAAATGTAACTGTGAGAAATATGCTGGTGATTAAAAGCATCCAAAATAAATCAAAACTCAGTAAAATATATTATATTGCCTAGAAATTGCAAAATACGCGTGTCATGTTTTCAAAATTTTCAATTTTAAAGAGTATAGGAGTTCACATTTAATCTGGGCTCTTATTGGCTGCTTTTTTCAATATTCAGTGTAAGTCATCATTCTAAAATAAAATGTTACTTTTCTAGTAACAATAATTAATCAGTAAAGTAAAAGTAATTTCAAGCATTTAACCATACCCCTTCAGATTAAATGATTTTGAAGATCATAACATTTTAGTCAAGTGAGCCTAAACTTTTGAACAGTAGTGTACGCACATCCTTATCCTACATAAACAGCATGTTTTTCACAGCCAAGAAATGCATGTCCTCTGAGTAGGGGGGTGCTTAAGAAAAAGAGGAGGAGAGGATGTAATACTCTGGTAAGCCAGTGTTGCTCTAAGATCTCTCTTACCAGTAGGTTTCCCGGGTGGGGTGATCTCTGGCACCAGATCACAACCATGGACGCGCTGGCTTAAGTTGTTAAGGTGGGAAATCAAGCGAACATCAAAGCTTCTTAGGGACGAGGCCCCCTCCACATCTACTGCCTCCTTAGCCCGACCCATGTTCCATCTTGATGCCCCCTCGAGCATGTACATTTGCATATGTACAGCATTGCACCTCCAGCCTAAGAAACAAAATACTCTGTTCAGTGAACCATTATTGTAAAGGTAATACATATGAATACCCTGCAGTGGTAATTGTGTTATTTTGAATAATTACAACACATTCTCTGTCATAACAGAAAATAACAATTAGAAAAGATATACAATACAGTATGTCTTGATGCAAATGTACCTGGAATAAAAGCACACTGATGTCGGTGAAAACTCTCCAGGGAGGAGGACCCCCTACCACACCTAAGGATGTCCAGCTCTTTGCCGCCCTTTTGGAGTGTCCCCACCTTTGTGTACAGTGCAACACCTGCAGGGTCTTGGAGGCACTCCAGGTGCTTCTGCTGCACTTTCCACACGTGGCGCATGCTGTCATGGCTCACCAGACGCAGCCCTGTGGTGTCTGTCAGCTCCCATACTGATTCCAGCAGCCCTGAAATCATGCTCCGCATCTCCTCCACTCCACGCGTTCTCCTCCTGCAGTGTCTCTTTAATTCCCCTGGGCTGATAGTGGCCATGAGCTGTTCTTCAGTGGGAGTATGTCCGCTGTGGCTGCTCTTCCACTCTGCTCTCTTGGCCTCCTTCAGGCGTTGCACATCCTCCTGGTCCCATTCAAAAACGCAGGAGGAAAGCTTGGCACAAAAGGTGCCATAGAGAGGGTGGTGTTCTGTAGTGAGGCCGCAGTTAAAGCGTCTCATGAAATGGAAGCTGTCTAAGCGCACTGCAGACCTCCATGGGTGAAAGAGCTTAGCCACTGAAGACACACCTGTAAAAAACAACGATTCATAATAACATAGACCACAACACCTGTACTGTGTGTGTGTGTGTGTGTGTGTGTGTGTGTGTGTGTGTGTGTGTGTGTGTGTGTGTGTGTGTATGTGTGTGTGTGTGCGTGCGAGAGAGAGAGAAAGAGAGAGAGAGAGAGAGAGAGAGAGAGAGAGAGAGAGAGAGAGAGAAATTTTCACCCACCTGACTGGCTGCAGCAATCCCGGTCGACATAGATGACCTCAGGTTCAGCTTGGCCCGCATTCTTGTACCGAGTGACGATGCCTTGGCACAACTCTTCCAACCCTGCACCTTCACCCGTCGTCAGAACAGAGTTCAACACCTGGCCAAACTCGTTGCCGATGTTTGTCATCCATGCAGCACTGTCCCCGATCTCGCCAGCCAGCTTTTTGGTGATCTGTAAAACAAACACAAGAAGTAAACCAATTTCCTGTTTTGTTGTAATTATACATATTTTATTTTATATACATTTTTACTATTGAAATCCTAACCTTCTTTGTTGAATCCATTTTAAGAATTCTACCATAGGTAGAAGTGATCACTCCCTTCATTTCATCCACATGGCTGAGGATTTCATTGGAATGGACCGTCTCAAACCATTGAGCAAGTGGAAGGGGCCTGAAGGGTGGTGGAGGAAGATATACAGCTGCAGAGGGGACGAAGGTAGCCATCTTACTATGACGCTCACAGTCTGAGAGGTAGCGGATGGTCTGCCGAGCCCACTCCTCGCTGTGCGCTTCCTCTATTGCAGACTGGAAGTAGGAGGAACTGTTACCAATGGTCCTGGGCTTCAGGAAAGTCATGCATTTCCTGTCCAGAGCCAGCTGTGTTGTGAGGACAGCGGGGAACATGCTCCTGTGTGCCACATCCACCTGGGAGAGCATATCCTGGCTCCATGGGCAGACCGGCTGAGAGCACTTGCTGCAACGTGGATAGTCCCCTCCCACTAGGTAGTAGCGGCTATCCACATCAATTACCTCCCTTATCTTTCTGTAGATCCCGGAGCTGTTCATTTTCCGGGAACATTTTGGGCATTTTAAAAGAATTCCCCACATCCTCATTGGTGCCCAGATGAACATCCTCTGCCGGTAGTACCACCCAGGCTCAGGAGGAGATGGTTTGGGCTTCAGTGGGGGGTGAAACCAGCAGGCTTGGATTTTTTGTTTCAGCCGGCCTGTAGGCTCATATAGGCATTTGGAAATCCACACCTGATCTGCTTCCTGGACTACTCTCCGAAACTGCTCAGGAAGAAAACCTTTCCAATTGATTGAAGTTGGTTTTGAAGTTGGTGGAGTTGCAGTGTGGTGTGGTGTGGCAGAGCTACTTGAAGGAGGGAGCAGAGATGGTGTTGTCTTTGATGGTAGAACTTTTGTGGTGGTAGTGCTTTTGTAGTTTTTCGGGGGTGGCTTTTGCGGTGATGGCACAATAAATGCTTTATAGTGAGCCGTTTGGATGTGATTCAAAAGACCAAGAGTACCCTGCACCTTGGTCCCACAGGTGTCACACATCTCCTCCACATGGTGGTCAGACAGGTGCTCTGAAAATTTGTCTCCCTCCACAAGCTGGTTGCACTTGTAGCACTGCACTTTCTGTCCTGCCACTGATGCCCCTGCCTCTGTGTCTCCTCTCCCTGCCTCTGTGTGGTCTCCGACTCCTCCTGCCTCTGTGTCTCCTCTTGCTGCCTCTGTGTTGTCTTGAACTCTCCCTGCCTCTGTGTCTCCTCTACATGTCTCCATGCCTCCTCTCCCTACCTCCATGCTGACTTGGACTTGCCCTGCCTCCGTCTCAACTACTCCTGCCTCACTGGACCCAGCACCTGATGACAGATCTGCTGGCTGGGGAGGAGTACAAAAAGAGGGCCATACACTAATAAAGAATCCTACACTAATAGTTTTCTCCAGAATTGTACAGATATATATATTATTCAATAAATAAATCCACATCCCTTACGAAAATTAAACATGGTTTTACTACAGTTAAAACAACAAAAAAAACATGGTTACTGTAGTAAAACCATGGTTTTGCTGATAGTAATCAATACACCAAAAAAACACAGTTAATACACTTTTACCACAATAAAACCATGGTTAATTTTCGTAAGGGATGCTACAATGACTATCATGACTTAAAGGAAAATTTCGGTATTTAGCACTTTGAGTCTCTTTTCTGGTTTGTTTTGGATGACCTAGAGTGGTTGACAAAGAAATTTTGAAGATTGGTCCTGTCTCGACTTTTTCACTTTTTCGTTAAGGTTGCAAAACAAGTAGCTTAGCGAAATACAGTTTCTGTGGTGTTTTTTATTTGGCATTGTCAAAATTTCGGTATCCACCACTCTAGTTCATCCAAAACAAACCAGAAAAGAGACTCAATGTGCTAAACACCGGAATTTTCCTTTAAACCTAGATTATGTTAATTCTTTGCAAAAACCCCTTTGTTCTTTCAAAAATATGTGCTCATTCATGTGTCATTACTTCCACCTACTAATCAAAGTATTCTCGTAAGTGTAGAATCTGCTATTCAGAATACATACTGGCGAGTCCCTCAAATGGCTGAATACATGTTGCGCCTTCATCTTTGAAATACTTTCGCTTCACCTTTCGCACTGTTATACTACACTCACACTGGACAAAGTCGTAGTACTGGAAGCCATGTTAATCTTGGCATGAAACGGCCACCGTAGGAGTGAAAACACGCTCGGAATTGGGCGGAGGGCTAGAAAGTAATATTCAGTTGGAATAGAATTTCACAGCTAGATGGGAGAAGTTCTTACACAATGCAGCTTTAAAAATAGAACAATATGTAAAATAATGTTTATTCATACAATGTCAATTAAAGAAAAAATTTGAAAAAAGACAAAAAGCAAACAGGCTTTATAAACAGGCATTACTGCAAAATCACTGAAGCCCACCAGAGGAAAAACAACCAAACAAACCAGAAACAATAAATTAGTAAATAGTTTCACCTACCTTATGGAACCCACAGGAGCACCGAAGGCTTCTCCCAAACAGATCCTTAGTAGAATGGCTCTGCAGGGGGCAAGCATCAATTCTCTCCAAGGCCTTTTTCCATTTCTTGGCCCCTGGCCGTTTGCCAGTTGAAAAGTGGTATTGGCCCCGAGCATATTTGAAGCAGATGTCCCTCCAGTAACTATCTGGCTTTCCTGTCTTAGTCATCTGAAAACAATAAACAAAAAATAAGTTAAGGTCAAGCCAGACTATGTGTGTAGACAGACAAACAGAGCAGAGGAAATTATACTTGTATGAGTGTATGTTATGTAGGTAGGTAGGTATGTTTGCATGATTGTTTTATAGTTGTTGTGAAGCAATTTGAAAATGTATGTTTTAAAAGGTACTATATACGTTATTTAAAAGGTACTATATAATAAATTAACACATCTGGGCACATCTGTTCGCTCTGCTCAAACACAAAACCAGGCTCCATTACCGGAGGGGATGAAACTTGCCACAACTATTACACATCTTATGGCTTTTCCCGAGAAATCGACAGTTTATATGGCAAATAAACAAATAAATATATGTTTAAAAGTATGTTCCTCTGCCTCCTTCTGGTAAAATAATGTTTATAGATGGTTTACAAAGTATTTATTAACTATTTAACAAGGTATTATAGTAATCTGTTGCGACCTTATAATAACCACCCAGATAATGTTTATAGCCACATAACTTTACAAACCAACTACTAGTAACCCTTAACAAAGTGTTAGGAATATCTGGTCCGCCTATGTAATGTTGAAGATGTTTTAAAAATGGTTTCTTAAAGATTTACACACATTGTTATTAACCATTACCCGATAAGTTACCTTATACATTATATGACGAATATAACTGTAACTGTTAATTTACAGCACAACTTATAATTAGTAAACATTATTAATTATAATTTCATTGTTTGTTTACAGTAAAAAGACTGTTTGCTAACAGTTAAATGACAATTAACGTTAATTAAAGATTAATTAACAATCAATTTACCATCTATTAATGATGGTTATTATAAGCGGCCACGTAATAAGAACGTTGAAATACAATTTGAATATCATGCTAACGGGACGGGAAATGAAATCGTTTATTGATTTGTGTTTTATGAGTGTTGCTTAATGAGTATTAATCAATTTTCCAAACCTTTATCCCGTGTTTTGAGTTGATGCGGTGAAAAAATGGCCGCCACGCTAAAGCGATAACCACGCCCCCTCCCGCGTCACAACGACTACGTCACTGTCCGGACCTGTGTTAGGACCTCGTTTGAAATTCTTTGATCTCGTTAGGAATGTGTTCGGACCTGGTTAGGAGCTGGTTCAGACCTCGTTCGGATGTTAGGACCTCGGAGGCAGTCCAGACACTGGTGGGTACGGCCACGACTACATGCTGTCGATGTTGGGAAACTTTATCCTTTCCCCGTTCCCTACGAAACGGAGCTCTAGACACAGCAGCACAAAAGGCGATCGAGGCTACTCATCGCCCGAACAGGGACTTGAACCCTGGACCCTCAGATTAAAAGTCTGATGCTCTACCGACTGAGCTATCCGGGCTCGCACCTGAGTTCCAGGGCTTCACGCCTCAGCCAAGTACGGGACTTCAGTACCATGTCCTGTTAGCTACTCTTTGGTCTATGGACAGGTTAAATATTACTAGAATGCCAGAATGAGCAGGAAACTGCTTCAGTCTTCAAACAGAGTGCGTATTATCTATTTAAGTGGAGAAATCTTGCTTCTGCATGAGACTCTCTTTACTTCAGGAAAAACACTCTTCATCCAAAACGTCACCAGAGAGGCAACGTTTCTAAGCTCAAGGAAATGTAGCTACATCTACGTAACATGCCGAAGTGACTCTTGAGCTGCACGAGAAAAAGCACATTTGACAAAACGTGACCCTGCCCGTGAAAACCCAGCTAAAATCTTTTTTGTGATTTGGTCTTTTCTACATAAAACCGTCCAACATACATAAAGGGTGTCGTTTGAAAACATCATCGTGATGTCCTTGGTACTGATTGCCACACAGAGGATGGAAATCAATGCGATGTCAAGTACCGGAATCAAACTTTGATGCTTTTAACCTCAGGACTATAAACATCAAAACAAACAAACACACACAACAAACTTCTCTTTGCAACAAACTCGTAAGTCTCTCAAGAGACTGTGAAAAATTGCCAAAGCTGACTGTATTTCAAGTCATCCTGGCGGGGTATTGTGTAAAGTTTTCAACCAGCAATGATCACGCCTCGGATAAACCTCATAGGCTACGATATTGCCTCTGCGAAAGAATGATGGAAAAGGTCACGACCTCTCCTGTGCACATACCCGGACGCTGGACGACAGGGTGGTATTCAGGCTTTAAACTGAAATTAGACTTCAGGTACTGCTTTGCTGCATGTTGTGCCTTTTCAGCAGGTGAGAGATCTGCACAAAAAGTTTGTTCATTATCCGCTTTCTACTTAGAAAAGCAAAAGTGCAAATACACGTTTGAATTATTTAAGGAAAACAATCCGGGGGAGAGAATTGTGGGAATCCTGAAAACAAAGAGGGTAGAGCCATAGTCCTTAACCTCTCAGAAAATTGCTCAGGTCAGGATCAACTCGATTAGCGACGATCTACAACAGTTGTAAACAAAGTCTTGTTCCAGCTCTTCTATGGTTTCATGCTGCACGTGCAGTATATGGTCAAAATGACAATGGAAGCCACATCACTTCACAACAGAGCCGATCTCACACACACACAGGAGAAACTATGAAAGGCTGCATAGTTTTCCCACTGTGCAACCCATGGTACCAACTTGAGCTGCAGAAATAAAGCAAATCGTGAGCTGGAACATCCAACAAGAGAGAGGCCGAAGCCAGGGAACAGACACTCGTAGTCGGCAGGGCTTGAACCTGTGCAGGAAGACCCCAATGGATTTCAAATCCATCGCCTTAACCACTCGGCCACGACTACAACAGGGTAAGCTGGTGAGCTCTCTGGGCCTGGTGTGTGCTGGAAAAGAACTTGACGGTCAGGCAACCAGCCGATCACAAAAGGGGCAGGAGCGGGAAGACTATGGAGCGAATTTTGTGCCAAAATTTTACAAACAAATCCAGCATTTTGCAAACAAACTCAATCTGCTTTGCAAAGGGAAAACTTGACTCGCAAACAAACAGAAAATGCTTTGTAAATAATAAAGGCAATTTGAGAGAAATGCAGAGGTGTTACAAATATGTACTGTGTTTTGTAAATGTGACCATGATTTTCTCACAAATGTGACCATGATTTTCTCACAAATGGGACCATGATTTTCTCACAAATGTGACCATGCAATCCAAATCAGCAGATGGCGCTGTTTCAACTTTTTTCAGGCATTTTCAACTAGTCTCCCTGAAAAGCCCTGAATTTTAACTTACATATCACCCCTGACAGTGCAAACAACTGAATGAAGACAAAATTAATTTTTCGGGGTTCATGTTGTTAATCTCTGGAATTATTGAAAGTGTTGATAATAATAAATGTCTGTTAATAGTAAACACACTCTGTGTGTAAAGACATTGAATTCCATCTGAATTCTATACATTTGCAATTGTCAATCCCTATTCCCCGTCTGATTCTCTAAATTCTCTGTCTCTGAAATTCTCTTCTTTTGGTGATAAGAAACTCACCATCACTGGACTGTTTTAAGTGATCCTTAAAGACTTATCCTTTTACAATAGCTTACTATTGCTAAATGATTATTACTAACTTGTTTACTGTTGTAAGTGTATGTTCCTGAGAATCTCTTATAT
Organism: Paramisgurnus dabryanus; assembly: GCF_030506205.2. Lineage (NCBI taxonomy): Eukaryota > Metazoa > Chordata > Actinopteri > Cypriniformes > Cobitidae > Paramisgurnus > Paramisgurnus dabryanus. Next base: position 28,449,565 of record NC_133359.1, on the reverse strand, counting down.
TATGGTGCTTTGAGTTCTAGAAAGTGCATTATAAATAAAATGTATTATATTCCCTGCACAAAAATAACAGCTAATACCAGCCTATGCCGGTTGACTGGTTCAAGATGGTGTTCCAGCCTGGTTTTAGCTTAAGCTAGTATTAGAAGGATTTTTGCTTTTATACTGTAGCTGGTCAGGCTGATCACACCAGCCCAAACCAGCTTGACTAGGCTGGAAGCTTTGCCAGCTTGGCTAGGGTGAAAGAAGCTGGTTTAAACTGGGACTCCTAGCCTGACAAGCTAAGACCAACTTTAAAAGGATTAACATTTTGTAGAAGTTTATCTTGTTCAAAGTGCTCAAATGACTATGATCCTGGTTGGTTGGTTACTGTTGTTTGAACTGGCCACTCTGTCCAGACAGCCGATGTTGGGTTTATTATGTCCTTACCACACACTTTCTCCAAAGAGTTTCATTTATTATCCTGCATCTTTTGATAAGCATTGCAAGTTGAATTCAATGTCTTGACACACAGAATTTGTTTACTATTAACAAACATTTATTATTATTAACACTTACAATAAATTCAGTGAGATTAACAGAACGAAGCCCGACAAATGAAATGTCTTTATTCAGTTGCTGCCACTGTCAGGGGTGATATGTACGTTAAAATTCAGGGCTTTTCCCCTGGGCTTTTTTCCAATGCCTGAAAAAGTTGAAACAGCACCATCTGCTGTTTTGGATTGCATGGCCCCATTGGTGAGAAAATCATGGTCACATTTGTGAGAAAATCATGGTCCCATTTGTGAGAAAATCATGGTCACATTTGTGAGAAAATCATGGTCACATTTGTGAGAAAATCATGGTCACATTTACAAAACACAGTACATATTTGTAACACCTCTGCATTTTCTCTCAAATTGCCTTTATTATTTGCAAAGCGTTTTCTGTTTGTTTGCGAGTCAAGTTTTCCCTTTGCAAAGCAGATTGAGTTTGTTTGCAAAATGCTGGATTTGTTTGTAAAATTTTGGCACAAAATTCGCTCCATAGAAGACCCCAACAGACTTTCCTGGAAGGGCTGCCGTGACCCGGATTCGAACCGGGGTTGCTGCGGCCACAACGCAGAGTCCTTACGTTAGTAATGTTGAAGACGTAAGGGATGTGTTATTCAAAGTCTCTGTGTTTGTATATGACATTGACATAAGAGATGTGTGATTCAAAGGCTGTGTGGGTGCAAGCGATGTTGACGTAAGGGATGTAAAGTTCAAAGTTTGTGTGGTTGCAAACGTAGTTGACGCAAAGGAGGTATGGTTCAGAGTGTGTCTGGTTTCACGCTACGTTGATGTGAAGGTTGTAAGATTAAAAGGCTGTGTGGTTGCAAGTGAATTTGATAACAGGGAAGTGTGGTTCAGAATCGGAGTTACAGGTGTTGGAGTCAATGGCTGTGTGGTGTGATTCCGGACCTGAGTAACCGGAGGCGGCGTCGTGATGTTGTTCAAAGCATGAACTGGCCACAAGCATATGATGATCAGGCATGTCGTCAGATGTGTTCTGTCCATGGTCATTTCCTGATGCCACACATTGTGCCTCGTTGCTTTTAGCAGAAGTTTCTTGGTTGTTTGTTCCAAGGCTGTCCTCTCTGGTCTCTGTGTTTTCTCTATGAGCTTTGGTGCAGTGGTTTAAGTGGTACCACATGTTACTGCCTTCCACTCGAACTGCTGTTGGGGTAGCGGCCACCACTTTATATGGTCCCTCCCTTCTGGCTTCGTTCCATTTCCTCCTGAAAACCCTCAGATAGACTTGGTCCCCTGGGACAATTGGACATGTGGTCTCCGTCTCCTCACTCGGCTGCTTTCTCTGTTCCTGCACATAAATAGCTTTATGGATAGCAGTTAGTTTTTTCATGTATGACCTTAATTCCATTTGCAATTGCTCTAATGGAGGCCTCTACAGTGTGGAGCGGGCATAGGTCGACCTGTAAGCATTTCATGCAGTGTTAAATGTGTATTTCTGTTAGTTTGCATGCGATAGCTCATTAGTGCAAGAGGTAAAGCATAAATCCAGTTAAGTTTAGTACTAGCACATATTTTTTTGAGTTTTGCCTTAATGATTCCATTGGCTTTTTCAACCATCCCTTGAGATTGTGGATGATAAACACATCCCAATCTTTGCTTTATTCTTAAATGTTGAAGTACTTGTTTTACTGTTTTTTGTATGAACACTGACCCATTGTCTGAACTTATTTCTGATGGTATTCCGAATCTAGGAAATTTGATTACTGTTCCGGCTCCTTCGTCAGCGGACGGTACAGCCTTCACCCAACGACTAAACCTACAAATAACAACAAGCAAATATTTCTTACCCTGCACTCTCTTAATCATATCCACATAATCCATCACCAAGTGTTTTAACGGTCCCTCTGGTACCGGAATATGACCTATTGCTGTTGTTATTCCTTTTCTGACATTGTACTTAACACAAATTTCACATGCTGACAAAAATTCCTCTACTGTTGCATACAAATAAGGAGACCAATATCCCTGTTCTTTCATTTTTCTAATCACTTCCGCTCGAGCACAGTGGTCAAATCCATGCGAGTTTGAGAGTCTTTTGTGGCCCCTCTTCGGTGCCACATAGATTGCTCATATGGTCCTGCATGTTGTTGAATCTGAGCAATATCATCAATGTTTGGGTTGGGTTCAATAAGAACTTCAGGGGCCCTATCTTGCACCCAGCGCAATTGACTTTGTCAGTGACGCATGTATCATTCGTATTTTGCACCGGCGCACAGCGTGTTTTTCCCTCCACAGACGCACGTCGGCAAACTAGGGAATGAACTTGCGCTCCCTGGGCGGTTCAGCGCAAAAAAAGGAGGCGTGTTCCGGCGCAAACCATCCCTGATGCTATTTTCATCATCATCATCATCATCATCATCATCATTAATCGGCTGCGAACAAAACGGGTTTGCAGTCGGTCACTGATGCTGTTTTGCAGTTTCAAAAAACAATTGCGCCACTGACCAGAAAAAAAAAGTCAGTGGCGCGTTGCGCGTTGTTCATTATGCTATTTTAAGGGCGCATGCTTGACCATAATGTATAGCGTGCACAACGCGCACACACTTTGCTTATCTAATCTACACAGATGCAACAGTTATTTTTTAAAATCATAAATTGTTACAATAAAAAATATTAACACATCATAGTGGTGAGCATTGTGGTGTTAGTTTTTATTTATTGTGTGGCTGCGTTAAAAAATTCTCATGCAAATAACGATTAAAATATTTTCATAAGTTTGTTGTGTGGCTGTATTACGTTTATTTTATATAAATAATAATTAAAATGTTTTCATAAGAAACCTTAATGTACATGAACTTGATTTGTAAGAGTACTTTGGGGTTGGACCTTGCTTGCGTTTCTTGGGTCCGATTTCAAAGCCCCCAAACCCTTTCAGCGGTGAGGGTGGACGCAGCGATGTCCTCTGCTGGCGTCAGGTCCTGAGGCAGATCCACCTCCTGTTACATGGCGTGCCCGATTTATGCTGGCAAGCTTGGGATTCCTCCGTCTCCTGACATCATTGTAGCGCTTGGCGCAACAATGGGGATCCCAGCTGATGAGATTGTGGCTATTTCCTCTCACGCCTGTTTAACATACGCTGATTTGGGCGGATTTCTCATATCCCCATACAAAACAACTTCTCTGTCTTTAACTGTTCTTACAAGAACGTGGGTCTCCTCAGCTGTAAACCGCTTCTGGCGTACGCCTGGTAAATCCGTCCTAATAATAGCAACCCGCCATGGAACTTGCACCCTTGCGTTTAAAGGGAATTTTAGAGTTATTTCTCACGCCGGGAAAATAGCAACAGCGCCCAAGATCCGCCCACAAACTCACTTGCGCGTTGCGCTTCGCACTTGCGTTTCAGATCGTTAAAATAGGGCCCCTGGAGCTATTATTGCCACCTGACACCCGGAGGCCTTTTTAACCTCCAAATCTGCAGCATTATTACCCTTGATGACATAACCATTTCCTTTTTTGTGAGCTTGACATTTGATAATGGCTAGTCGTTTTGGCAACATCATAGCAGAGATTAATTCAACTATCTGTTCAACATGTTGAATAGGAGTTCCATCACTCCTTTTGAAACCCCTTTGTTTCCATACTGCCCCATAGTGGTGACAGATGTCGTGGCTATAGGCAGAGTCGGTCAAAATTTTTGCTGTTTGCCCTTTTGCCAATTTACATGCTGCTGTAAGAGCTTTTAATTCTGCCAATCGGCTGTGTGCAGTGTTGGGACAGTACAGACACAAAATCTTCTCCCTCTTTTTCACTACTGCATAACCAGTGTGAATTCCTGAATGATCCCCGAAACTGGATCCATCCACAAAGTAAGTGACTTCTGCTTCGGTAATTGGGACAGATTCGAGATCGGGTCGTAACCTGGTGAATGCTAACGAGTCAGCAACACATTCATGTGGCTCACCTTCATAAGCCAAAGGAATCAACTCCACAGGATTCACTGTGTTACACCGTTTAATTGTTATATCTGGATGTGTCAGTAGTAACAAATATGCCAAAATACGGGCTTGTGTCAAAACAAACTTTCCCTGTTCTATTAACTCTGCAATTTTGTGATGGGTATATATGAGAACTGGATACCCCATAGTTATTGAAGAGGCCTTTTCATATGTCTGAAATACTGCTGCAAGACCTTGTTGATAACAAGGTGGATATCCTTGTGCTACATTGTCTAGTTTAGTACTGTAGTATGCTATTGGTTGTTTTTCCTACCACTGCAGGTTTCTTGCATTAATACTGCAGAAGCATATCCATCAGCTCTGTTAGCAACATACAGGTGAAAGGGTTTTGTATAATCAGGTGTACTTAAAGCAGGTGCTTTTTGAAGCTCCTGTTTAACTCTTTCACCGCCAGCGTTTTTAAAAAAAGTTGCCAGCCAGCGCCAGCGTTTTTCATGATTTTCACCAAAGTTTAATGCCTTCCAGAAAATGTTCTTCTTTAAATATATAAACAAACAATACACCAAATGAAAGAACAGACCCTCTGCTTTCAAACAAAAAAAACCGTTTCATCCTACCTTTAGTGGTTCTTTTGCAATCAGCTTTTGAATATGGGTAGGTTTTTGCAAAAACCATATTTTGAGCAAAAAGCAGAGAGAATTCCATTTTTGTGACGGACTTTTCATAGAGATCCCATTCAGAGCGATCTTTAAAACAGACACGGACATGCAGCAGCTTGCCATAGGGCAATACTTCCGGTTTTAAAAAGTTCGGAAGGGCGCCACCTGGTGGATAATAGCGGTATTGCGGAAAGACGGAAAATCTCGTCATTGGCGGGGAAGCGTTTTCTCTTAATTGACGAGATATCTCGTCAATGGCGGGGAAAGAGTTAATCGACTCAAAGGCTGCTAATGCATCTGTAGTCCACTTTAAGGGAGCACTAAGATTTTGTAGCCCAGCCTGTTTCATAATGTCTCTCAATGGTGCTGTTCTGATTGCATAATCTTCTATCCAATCAGCATTGAAACCTGTCATGCCCAAAAAAGTCATCATCTGTCCTACTTTTTGTGGCAATGCTGCTTTACTTATGCCTTCTAGGTGTGCTGGGGCTATGGCCTTTGTTCCATATGAGATTAACCGCCCTAAATATTCCACCTGTGGCTGGCAATATTGTAGTTTGGTTTTGGATACTTTATGACCTCCTTGAGCTAGTTTAGTCAGTACCGTTATTGAATCTCTCTGGCATTGTTCCAGTGATGTTGAATAAATCATCAAATCATCCATGTATTGCAGCAAAGTGCTGTCTATCATGAGATCTGCCAAATCAGCTTTGAGTACCTGATTAAATATTGTCGGTGACAATTTGAATCCCTGGGATAATTTTGCATATGTATGTTGTTTACCAGCATAAGTAAATGCAAACAAATATCTACTTTCCTCAGCAATTGGTACACTAAAAAATGCAGAACATAGATCAATCACAGTGAAGTATTTGGCATCAGGGGGGACATTTGTTAGCAGAGTGTGTGGGTTTGGCACATCAACTTGACTATCCTCTACTACAGGGGTGGGCATCGAGGGCCACAGTCCTGCAGAGTTTAGCTTCAACCTTAATCGAACACACCTGAATGTCATTTCCAAACAGTCCTGAAGACTTCAATTAGATTTTTCAGCTGTGTTTGATTAGGGTTGGAGCTAAACTCTGCAGGGCTGTGGCCCTCAGGACCAGGAATTGCCCACCCCTGCTCTACTATGTCATTTATTGCTCGTAGATCATGTATGAGGCGCCATTTAGTTTTGTTTGCTTTAATTACAGGAGAAATTGGAGTGTTACAATAGCTGCTTGTTTCAAAAAGTACTCCAGCTTCCATTAATCCTTCAATGGTATCTTTTATGCCTGATTCAGCCTCTGGGCGTAAGGGGTATTGTGCTTTCCTGGGAAGGCAAGCGTTTGGTTTAAGTTTCACTTTTACTGGGCTGGCTGATTTTACCAAGCCCACATCTGTTTCATATTTGGACCATAGCTCTGATGGGACTTGTCGTTCTACATCCTGGAGTAATTTAGCAGTATAACTCTCTTCTGTTTCAGGTTCTGTCATCATTTGAATTTGTTTCTGCTGATTAATAATTACTTCCTGAGGAATTCCTAACAGTGAGGTTCCATTAGTGTTGCTTTCGTCAACGAAAAGTATGACGAAATATAGTCGTCAACGAACCTTTTTCACGTGACGAAAACGAGACGAGACGTAACGAAAATGCTGGTCATGTGACGATGACTATAATAAAATGTATAATGCAATATTGTTGACGAATAAAAACGAGACTAAAAGTGGTTTACAAAATAAAAACTAAGCTAAAATGTCTCTTCATTTTCGTTGACCAAAACGAGACGAGACGAAATGTTATAACGTTATTTCGTCTTTTACCCATCTCAGCATCTCCGCGCCCCCACCACCTGACTGCAGGTGATCACGTGTGTTGTTGGCGCTGCGTAGATCAATCAAAACATGAAAGTACCGCGAGAGTGAGTAGAAAGCATGCGGAGCAGTCTGCTCTCGCGATGCTGTGATATCATACGCCTCCATTTGCACGTTAATGGGCATTTCAAACAGTGTACGCGGCAACCGCGAGACATGCGGAAAGCGGAGAAACGGGGGCGGTTACAGAGGTGAAGCAGAGTTGGTCCACAAGCCTTGCTCGTGCACCTAAGATCCTCTCCCTTTTACGGACACGACTCTTCATGGCAGTCGCTGTTGAAGATAAACACATTTCCACTAAATGCTGCACAAAACGCTTCCACTACATGAGAAAAGCTGTAGCCGCGCGGCGATTCCGACCGGGAAGATGCAGCATTCTGGCTCCAAATGTAAAAGAAAAGTCCAAAATAAATCCCGTGCATCACTTTCAGGTCAGTTCAACAAGCCTGTTAAAATCTATAGCTTTGATTGCTGACACCACCAGTATAACAATGTACAAATTTATATCATGTAACAGTTGTTTAAATGACATTGTGCTGCGTTGCGTTTTGAAACGTAAATATATCTATGCTAAAGACATTCGTTGTTTTGTATATGCTTAATAACTACACTTATTTATTATTTAAATAAACAAAACATACTTCGCTGAATACTTGAGTATTAAATCAATCAAACACCTGTACTGTTGAGAACATAATCATACATACCAACTTTGCTTTTCTTAATAGACAACTGCTGTTTTCTTAAAGCTGACTTTTAATTTACTTACAAGAAAAACATTTAGTAATTCTCCAAAATTGCTTGGATTTATACTGACATTTAAGATCAGCTTTGTCACATTAGATTAAGCCAAAGTCCATTAGGTACACTGGTGGTAACGTACAGATGCAGAAATATAAACTATAATAATATATAATTACATATGTATGATTGTAGTTTGTGCTGCTGTCAAAATACAATTATAAATGTTAACAATAGCATATTTCTATTCTCACACATACTATAGTTGTGTGTGACCCATTTGACCTTGTGTGTGTGTGTGTGTGTGTGTGTGTGTGTGTGTGTGTGTGTGTGTGTGTGTGTGTGTGTGTGTGTGTGTGTGTGTGTGTGTGTGTTTGCTTAGACTACTTTTGTTTTGATTATGTAGACTTTTATGTAGACTCTTACGAACAGTCAAGTCACTCACTCAGAGGATAGTAAAATAAATATCTATTCAAATCAGAGCATCTTCCATGTCTGGAATGGATGTATTATTGGGTCTATAAGGTAACAATAATATAACTTTTGTTTGAAATGGGTTTGGCTAAAAGAAAATATTGTTTTGTCTATAATACTATTAGGTCATTATACTATATGGGTTAAATAGAATTGCATTACTAAAAAGAGACTAAATACAATTTCACTGACTAAAACTAGACTAAAATGTCATCAGTTTTCGTTGACTAAAACTAGACTAAAATAGTAATGGATAAGTCTGACTAAAATAAGACGTAAATGGCAAGAATTTTAGTCGACTAAAACTTGACTAGACTAAAAAGAGTATGACGTGACTAAAACTAATAAAAACTAAAATGACAGCTTGACACAAAGACTAGACTAAAACTAAAATGAAAACAGGCTGCCAAAAACAACACTAGGTTCCATACAGAATTTTAATGTAATTCTTATCAGCAGAATGAAAGGATTTTCTGTTGTCTCCCATTGACTTTGTGTAGCCTTTTTCAGCATAGGCCCAACATCTTTTGTTTTCCAGCTTTTTCCTACATATAGAGATATATGTGGTACAGAATCTGCTATGGTAAACCATTTGTTTGTGAAGTCATTCTCCATTAAGGTTATAGCTGCTCCCTGTTTACCTATAATGATAGAATCTGAAATTAACTCAATTTGTTGCTTTTTGGTTTCTTCCTGCCATCTCGTTTCAAGTTCTGTACTTCTGAAAGGATCATACATCATTGCACAATGGAACTGTGATTTTGGTATTTGTGCATCAGTAATCTGTGCTTCAATGAATTTACCCCATTTATCAAATGCTTGTTTCACATCATTCTCTATCTGTCCTAACCAGTACACATTAGCTTTTGGCTCAGAGATCATCATTTGAGTTCCTTTTATATCCACATACACTCCCTCTACAGAACACCAAATTTTAAGACCCAATTTACACAAAGCATCTCTTCCTAAAAGATTAATAGGAGTCTGGTTTGATATCAGGATTGGTAAGGTCACGCGGTTGTTTTTAGTTTGTAGACAAATCGGAGCGGTCATTGGAATTAACTGCGTTTGTCCCGAGAATCCTATTGTCTTTACAAATTTGCCAGACATGGGGGGATGTGATGCATAATTTGAATTTACACATGTATAAACCGCTCCTGTGTCTACCATCATGGGTATGCTTTTGCCTTCTACTTCAACCTGTAAAATTGGTTCTTGATTTGCATTAGTGGTTAAAATTGGTAACTGACTCTCCCCAATAGGATTCTCTGGGCACCCCTAAAAGTCTGGGTTTGTGCCTACCCAGGGGTTCACAGGACCTCGCACAGACCGCTGCCAATTCTTCCCCCTTCTACCCCCAGGGGACTGAGTCCACGGATTGGTCGGGCAAGCACTCTTGATATGTCCCCTCTCTCCGCACCCCCAACAGTTTAATTCAGGAAATCTGCCTGTTCCTCTCCTGTCCCCTTGTGGTGGATTTCTTGTCCACCCCATCGGCTCTGGGGGCTGAGTGTATACATTGATGACGGGCACAGGGGTCTGGTGTGCATTAGGGGGGTTTGTTGTGGGCGGAGTCGGCTGGACAGCTGGTGGAGGAGAAGTCACAGGAGCCATCACTGACATCTGGTTGGGTTCGTCTTTCTGCACTGCTGCTTGAATCTTTCTCTTATTTTTGTTTGAAAGTTCTTCCAGCTGTAACTGTGTCAGTTTTCTTCGCAGTTCTTTCTCTTGCGTTTTTTAAGCTTTTGTTAATTTTTTCTCAACAAGTCCACAGCATGAGACACATGGTCACAAAACTCTTTGTGTGATTTAGAGTTTAGACCTACCACATCTTCTAGTTTGCTTTTTACAGTCTGTGGCATAGCATCCACTATGGCATTTCTGAAAAGCGTGGTCATCAGAGGATCCCCCTCGGGGTCTCCCTCAGTCTCTTGTTTCCATCTCTTTAATTGTCTTTGAACGTAAGTGATGGGGTTTTCTGTTTCCCCCAGTTCCTCCCCCTTCAGTGCCTTGGGGTCGATTCTGGTTTCATATTCAGTTCGTAAAACTAGCCACACTGCGGGGCGGTACACATCAAAAACAACTCCATCCATGTCATAGAAATTCACGGCTCTGTGTAAATTAGCGTCTTGAAGGATTTGATCAGTTTTAGCTCCCCCTACGATCTTCGCTAGGAGGGCTTTGATGTCTCCTACTGCAATCAGCTTCCCAGCTAATTCCTCCTTCAAAATCCTGATGAACTTACCAGCCCCCTCGTGGATGTCCGGGAGTCGGTTGACTAGTCCCTCGAGATCTTGTGAAGCCCAGGGGACGTAATTACCTTGCGCTCCTTTAAGTAAAATGGGGAGCTGTTTTGTTAAAGGTCTAAGTGATTTTTCTTCCCCGCGTGCAGTCAGACTGTTATCCCTTCATCCTACACGGCTTATCAATCACACTTATCCCTTATAGGGCTTATCAAACATTCACCTTACACCCACCAGACAGTAATTACACACCCCCCTTTTTCAGCCCTAGGGACTGTCCAAGGGAAACGCTCTCACTGCCTGCCAGATGCAAAGTTTATTTAACACACTCACACACTGCAGCTTGCAACCCCACTCAAAATTTCCACGCTCACAGACACAGAGTACTCCAACACTGAACACCAAAAAACCACACAGTTTAACTTATACACTAAAAACAATTAATCATTGCACCTCCATCCACATGATTAATAAACAATATACAGATAAACACTGTATATCAACTTGTAATATTGATAGCACTTCCTCAACACAATATTACCTTATGTGTCAATACCACTTCCCCAACATGTCACATAAACAATAAACAGATAAACACTGTACATTACCCTATGTGACAATAGCACTTCCCCAACATTACACACAAACCATATACGTGTTCTCTTCACTTACGAATCTGTGTCAAATCACTATGATCATAAAGCCAACTCATCAGTAAGTCAATACAGATTCATGCATGCATGCCTTTGTTAAATTGTAATCTTGAAATCAAAACCCATTTGCACATATACGGTTCTTAAATTTAGAAGAGCTTAAATGTCTCACCACTTTGGGCAATTCTGGCAAACAACACAAACCTAACTAATAAGCAAAAAGTGCTTACCTTAGTATATGGCCATTCTTGTTTGTGTTGTTCGTCAGGTCCGCCCAGCTGGTACGACTGTCCAGCCCTGTCCCATCCGGGTCACGGCACCAAATGTTGTGGTTTTCCTTTTCCTCAAATGAAACAATCTTCAGTCTTAGGTTTTGATTTCAAAGATGGACTTTATTGTTAGCGAAATAAAGCCGTGAGGAGATCTTGCAAGATCCACTAAAGTTTTACTGTACCACCAGTGGTATATATATATATGGTGGCTACCCCACCCCCATAAATGTGAACTCCATACATTGGTCTAATATTCAGAAACATATGGTTTGTATCATATAGAAAACATATGGCATCACTTTGTCAAGATTACAGTACGTCCTTTGTCTAGGCCTTCAGCATGTATAGATTCTCACCATGTCATTTTTGAACAAACTGCAATGCATGCAGGTAAATTTCTTACACACACACACACACACACACACACTGGTAAACTTAGTGATACATATAACTGGTTATATTCATATAGAAAAACATAATGGTAAAGTAAGATTATACTTAATTCCTTTATATTCGGATTAAAACAAACTTCATCACGGGTTATGTTACGTGTAGAAATGGCAAGTGGGAGAGAAAAGGAAGTCTGCCCGCAGTTGGAGGATGCGCCAGCGTCGTATAAGTTTGGTGTGTGAAAACATTTTTATTTCATGTTACCTATGATGACAGCGGAAATAAAACAATAGATAGAACTGCAGTCTATGGGTTGAATGTGTTCGAACAGCCCCAGGTGATCGCCTTCTCTCCGACCATTTATCTAATCTGAGGTACTGAACACATTTTACGTCTTTTCGTATTCAGCGCTATTTTTAGCCTTTCATTGATAAAACGAAAGAATGAAAGTTGCGCGATCTTATTTCATAAATTATTTTCAAAGTAATCATGACAGAAGTAGTCAAAAGTGGACAAAAGAGACGGATGTAAATATTACAGGTGTTAACGTTATGTTTCTCTCTCGTTATGTTCATATACTCTCTGCAGTATTTAAGCATTAAGCATTTTTAAGTGCTAAAAATGCACACAAAGTTCATGTAGATGGCAATACACATTCTCTTTTTTGCCAAATAAATGAAAAGCATGTTGAAATCATCAATGTCTTTTTTACATTTAGGGTTTTTGCAATGTAGTGTTGTCTTTTTAATTTTACTCTTTGGAGGAAGCAAAATCCTGTTATCCCCAAAAAGTGGTGTTTTACATAAATTACTCCATCCAGAACAACAACAAATTTGACCTGCCTTAAAATGTTTAACACATGTAGTTTTGCATAATTTCTAATAAAATGTTAACATAAATTCAATCAATTTGTTAACTTGATAAAACAGAAAAATACTGGGAAAAACAAGTTTGATCACTATAGTGCTTAAATTAGTTCTTGCAGGGTAAAAAAACACATTCTCACATTATTCTGAAAATTAGAGGGGTCCGAGGGGCCTCCAACATAAATTTTGCCTAGGGCCTCCAAATATCTAGAACTGGCCCTGAGTACAATACTTTTATTCTACCTCTCAAGTGCCTCCATAAATGTACATTTGTATACTTCAAATGTTTATATTTCAAAGTCTATATTGTAAATATCCTCTGATTCTATTTTATTTTATTTGCAGTAGTACTTCATCCATCACCCAGCACCTTAGCTTAATTGCACCTTAAAGAGCACCTATTATGCTAATAAATTAGCACGTTAGCATGTTATTGTAATATCCCATAGTATAAACATGTTATTAAAACTTTAACTAATGCATTGTGTGTCACGGTTTCAACCGTGTTTCTGTTGTCTCTGTTCTGATTGTTGTCATCTGGACTTTTGTGGGATTTTTATGTTGTTTTATTAATCAGTATGTCATGTTATAATTGATATGTGCCATTATGCTTTCTGTGCTGAGATATGTGAGAGACTGTCTGTGTGTAAAGTTGAGAGTCTGTGTGGTTTCGGTTGGGGGAGAAACAGCATATGCTGAGGAATGTACGTCTGGAAATTGTTAAGATAAGAGAGAGAGGCCTGAGGGAGAAAAGCAAACAGGGAACCATGTTATTAACTAATGCTTTAATATTCACAGGATAAAATATGCAATGTATTTCTTACTTAATCAGTATTAATCATTGAATAATTGATGTAATAAATATAAGATGTTGTCTTTGATAAATTTGTATTAACCAATGAAATGAAGGTTGCATATAGAATAACTTAATGGGGGCAGGGCAGCTCAACCTTGAAGAAACAGAATCTCCTGTGTTTGTTCTTCGTGTCTGTGTGTGTCCATTTTTGCCTACAGGCTAAAATTGGGTGTGGTGAGGGAGTCAGATTCACGAGGAAAAGCAGCCTTTGTGGGTGGAGATTTTCTGAAGAAAGATCGACGTCACATAATATATAAATAATTGTCAAAAAAGAGGCTGTGTGTCTTCGCTTACCAAATGTGGTCATGAGAAGATCCAGCGCGCTGTTAAACTTTTTCATATCTGATCAATAAATATTTGAACTTAGATATTTGTATTTTGTGCCTTTCCTCTAAATTATGAACATGCAATGGACGCCTTAAAGTCCAACAATTGGTGACCGCCGACGTTTTGTGGAGGGAAAGGAGAGAGTGAGAGGAAGGAGGGTTTCACATTGAAGAAACCAGAGTAAGGGAGGGCTCCATTTCAACACAAAAAGAGCGCTCTACTAAAACAAGGTAAGCAGAAGCCTGTTTTATCGAATTCTGCTATTTGGATATACCAAATTACTTGTGTTGATAAGGAGATCCGAACTGAATTACAAATTTACATTTTTGTAAATTGATCAGAGTGAAAAAGTTTTTGAAATCATTGAATTTTGTTGTTAAATAAAAGGTTGAGGATTCCTTTAACGCATTAGGCGTTATAAAATACCAACTCGGGTTGAAGCCCGTAGGGGGTTGAGAAACCAATGGGTGGAGGGCCCAGGAATCATCTAATTGAGTACAGTATTAAATTTAAGGGTTGAGAAACCTTTAGGTGAAAGTCCTAGGAATAATCTAATTGAGTACAGTATTAAATTTAAGGGTTGAGAAACCTTTAGGTGAAAGGCCTAGAAATTATCTAATTGAGTACAGTATTAAATTTAAGGGTTGAGAAACCTTTAGGTGAAAGTCCTAGAAATCATCTAATTGAGTACAGTATTAAATTAAGGGTGTGGAAACCTTTGGGTTAAAGGCCCAGGAAATTCCATTGTGTACTTGATTCTGCAGTTATATTTGGGTATATTTCATTTTGACATTATATATATATATATATAGAGGAATTGTATTTACAGTTGTATAAAGAATGGCTGAATTTCAGAAAGAGTGTGATGAATATGTGTGTTCACCGGTGTATGAGCAATGGAAAAAAGGCTAATAGTTTGGAAAGGGACCAACTGTAAAAGACTCAGAGAAAGAGTTGAGAATTTGGACAAGATTGGCTCTGGTTGCTGCTGCCATGCAGGCTATTAAATCAAATAGAAAAGGGGAAGTTTACAGTGGTGCAGCTGCAAAGCCAAAGGAAGTTAAACATGGAAACAGTCAGCCAGACTCAAGTGTGACACCTACGGCTCCTCCTCCAGCTCCACCCCCAGTGAAATCGATCTACCCCTCCTTGCACACACCTCCTCCTTATGAGAAAGCCAAAGCCCCAATGCAACAGCCTGTTTTTCAAATCAATAGCGGTGAATTGAATGTAGATGTAGATTTTATTTGTGTGAAAATGTAGTGTGTCTGTGATATATTGAGTCTGTTAAAACCATAAATGGGATTAAGCAAAATCTAGCAGAAAGACAGAGGCGAAGCTTTGAAAGAAAAACAACAAATTACAGAAAAGAGTAGAGACCAAGTTATTAAATGTGGAAATAAAGATGAACAATTAAAAAAGGACAGAAAATTGTTAAAAGGTGAATGACACAGATAAATTGTATAAAGGACAAAAAGATTTAACAAAATGAAGAGGAGTCTTCATCTGATGATGGAAGGTGGTCACAAGATACATTTTATTTTAAATTGAAAGGCAATATTTTGCAATGGGTTAAGTTAAACCTTGAAAGGCTGAAAGCTCTCATCCTTTGACATTCAAGAAAGTGACTAAAAAGCTGGCAAGAAACAGACAATGAAAAACTGTGTGTGACATCAAAGTGTTGGAGTTGCAAAGAGAGGAGTAACTCATAAACTGGACTGAGAACACATTGTATTTGAATGGGACTATAATTGAACTCAAGCAGTGAAGGGGGCACTGCATATGGTCAGAGACAATCACAAGGATGAAACACCAAAAAGACTGAGTGGAATCCAGAAAGAGACTCACAAAGACAATAATTTTCTTGGAGGCAAGAGAAACTGGACAATATTACACTGGACACTGAACTTTTTCATCTTCATACGAGCCTTTGAGTGAAAAAGGGGAAAGAGTAAACAGCCGTTCAATGTTTAGTAAAGACCTTGTTACTATAGGGACACAGACAATCTTTATGAGAAAATCAGCTAGACACATTTAAAGGCTGATCAAGAACTTTGTTGTTAGGTGTGACTACCTGTTCTGAAATCAAATCAGACTCCTATTAATCTGACAGGAAGAAATGCATATTTGAATTTGGTATCTACAGAGGAAGTCAGAATTCCACTGATGGTGCTAGAGTCACATCGTGAGACATCCGGTTTGTGACGTCACGCTGAACAGATCGTGCATCGTAGCTCCGTCGAGTTCATCATCTAAAAGCTTTTTTTTACCATCTTATTCCTATTTATATAATATAACTTATTAGTTTTACATAGGAATACTTTACCGTGACGATTATTGAGCAGCACTACCACGTGAAACTATTTATCGCTAATAAACACCGAGTGTTAGCATATAGCCCGCTAGCATCCACACGGTGGAGGCTAAAGCTAGCATTTTCCGATCTTATGGCGGATTCATCTGATATATGCTTTTCTGACCTATCCTCACCTGAGCGGGAAGCTGTGGAGGAGTTGTTTCCCGCTTTTAGCAGATCCAAGGCGAGGTACAGCGCCCACTTCACCCTACCTTCCGACGTCCACAAGCGAGCAACAAACATGCATTCCACGCGATGCAGCTTCACGGACCGTGAACGACATGAAAGCGATCGGGAAGCTGTGGATGAACCGCTGCCCGGCCTTCGCAGATTCGGCAAGCCAAACATCACCCTGGCCCCAGACGTTCGCAGGCGACCGAGGCGTGTCACAACCTAACACCCCACGCGATGCAGCTCCGGGGACCGCGTTCGGGTAAACGAAGACGCCATCGCCCAGCATGAAAGCGGTAAGACTCCGCTTGTTATTGTAACATGTACTACTTGCCACATGTATAGTTTAGCTTCTGCTGTTAGCATAGAGGGGTTTACATGCACTAAGTGTATTGAAGTATTAAGGTTAACTGAGAAGGTTGCTGAACTAGAATCGCGCATCCGAACGCTAGTTGAGGATAGCAAAACCGCTAATGTTACTGTCGCAAATAATCTATCGAGCGAAAAGACTAATGGCTCGGTTCCGACATCAGATGCTAATATAAATATTACAAATACTGTATCGAGCGCGCATAGTGTTTATCAAAATACACATGGCTCGGTTCCGTCATCAGAGTCAAGTCGGCGGTCAAACTGGGTGACTGTTAGGCGGCATAGTCATATAAGGCGTCCTTCTAAGACCCATAACGTTACAGCAATTTCTAACAGATTCGATCCCCTAAGGAGTATACCAGCTGAAACACCTTTTAAAAGTGCCCTGGTCATTGGAGATTCTATACTCAGGAACACTAACATTGAGGCACCAAACACCATAGTCGACTGTATACCGGGAGCCAGAACGTCTGACATTAGATCCAAACTTAAAGTGCTGGCTAATGCTAAGCGGAAGTTTTCTAAGATTGTTATTCACGCCGGCACGAATGACACTAGGCTCCGCCAGTCGGAAATCACCAAAGATAATATTAAGGAGATGTGTGAAATTGCAAAAACAATGTCAGACAATGTAATATGCTCTGGTCCCCTCCCCGCCTACCGGGGAGATGAAACACATAGTAGATTAGTGTCTCTCAATGGATGGATGTCAAAGTGGTGCCCTCAGCATAACGTAGGGTTTATAGACAATTGGAAGCATTTCTGTGGAAGACCATTTCTCTTAACCCGAGATGGCCTTCATCCGTCATCGGAAGGAAGTGCTATACTCACTAAAAATCTGATCAATAGTCTTAATTCTGATATAGTCTGACTATCCAGGGCCCAGGTCAGGAAACAGACGGATCGGCTTAACCGTCCATCTGTTAGCTGCCGTGATATGTCAAGACCACTTATATTCCAGCACTTCGAGTCAATCTTACCGAAATATCAGCACATTTCAACTGTATCTGTTCCCCGAACAAATAAATACAGGGCACCGCTTGTTACATCTGGTACAAATCTGATTCAAATAAAATTAGAAAACAATACATTAACAGATGAATCTCGAATCTTAAAATTCGGCCTTCTTAACATTAGATCGCTTACCAATAAAGAACCTATTGTCAATGAAATAATTACAGACCAAAACTTAGATGTACTCTGTTTAACAGAAACCTGGCTTAAAGCAGACGACTACATTAGTTTAAATGAATCCACCCCACAAGACTATTATTATAAACACGAACCTCGATTAAAGGGGAGAGGGGGTGGTGTAGCTACAATATACAACACAATGCTTAAAGTAAACCAAAAATCTGAGCTAAAATTTAAATCATTTGAAGTAATGTTGTTAAATATGGAAATAACTGATCGTAACCACAAACAGCTTTCTTTTGCTTTAGCGACAATCTATAGACCACCGGGCCACCATACAGATTTCTTTAATGAAATAGCAGATTTCCTATCTGAGCTTGTAGTCACTGTAGATAAAGCTCTTATTGTTGGTGATTTTAATGTCCATGTGGACAACCCAAAAGACGCATTAGGACGTGCGTTTATAGATGTTCTAAATTCTCTCAATATTAGACAAAACGTGACAGGGCCAACGCATACTCGTAATCACACATTAGACTTAAATCTGTCACTCGGACTCAATATTAATGACGTCGAAATATCACCTCAGAGTGATGCAGTTTCTGACCATTACCTTGTGTCATACACTGTACTTCTAGATAGGATCACTCAATCTACAACATGCTACCGACTAGCCAGAACAATAAATTTCCACCACTAAAGATAGCTTTATTAGCACTCTTCCAGACCTGTCCCAAATGAAACATGTAGCAGATAACTGTGACGATCTAGATATTGAAATAGAAAACCTAAACAATGTCTGTTCTAACACATTGGATGCCGTTGCTCCCATTCGAAAAAAGAGATTTAAAGAAAAACCGCCAGCTCCATGGTATGACCATCACACAGCAGCCCTTAAAAAGGCAGCTAGAAAAATGGAAAGAAATTATAGAAGCACAAAGTTAGAAGTATGGCGCGCAGCATGGAAACAGAGTGTTAAACACTACAGACAGGCTATTAAAACCGCCAGATCTACATATCTTAGCAAGCTTATAAATGAGAATCATAATAACCCTCGTTTCCTCTTTAGCACAGTTGCGAAACTGACTAGAAACAAAGAACAAACAGAAACCAATAGTAAACTTCAACACAATAGTAACGACTTCATGAACTTCTTTTCTAACAAAATTTCGGCTATTAGGGAAAACATCGTAGCTACCCAGGCAGCCACCACTCTACCCATTAGTTCACTTAACACTAGACTACCATACGAACATCTTGATTCATTTAAACCTACTACAATAGATGAGCTCTCTAAACTAGTCACATCATCCAAATCATCGTCCTGTATATTAGACCCCGTTCCCACAAAACTACTTAAAGAAGTATTCCCTGTAGTGTCAACCCCGGTTCTAAATATCTTTAACTCATCGCTAGAAATAGGATACGTTCCAACAGCTTTCAAACTAGCAGTTATTAAACCGCTGATTAAAAAACCACAGCTTGACCAAGGAGAACTTAATAACTTTAGACCAATCTCAAATCTCCCTTTTCTTTCGAAAATATTAGAAAAGGTAGTGGCAAGCCAGTTACGCACATTCTTGACAAATAATAGTACATATGAAAAGTTCCAATCAGGATTCAGGCCCCACCATAGCACAGAGACAGCGTTGCTTAGAGTTACAAATGACCTCCTATTAACATCCGATCGTGGTGAAATCTCAATTCTTATATTACTAGACCTTAGTGCAGCATTTGACACAATAGACCACAGAATCCTACTCAATAGACTAGAAAACTATGTTGGTATCAGTGGTCAGGCGCTAGCCTGGTTTAGGTCATATCTAACCAATCGTTATCACTTTGTTTATGTAAATGAGGAAGAGTCATATCACTCCCTGGTTAAATACGGTGTACCGCAGGGATCAGTTTTAGGTCCTATCCTGTTCTCGTTATACATGTTACCCCTAGGAGACATTATCAGGAAACATAACATAAGTTTTCACTGCTATGCGGATGATACCCAGCTTTACATCTCCTCGCATCCCAGCGAAACACACATGTTTTCTAAGCTAAAAGACTGCATTAGCGATGTTAGTGACTGGATGGCACATAACTTTCTTAAGCTCAACTCCAATAAGACAGAGGTACTTATTATTGAACCAAATCGCTACAAACATAATATGTCAGATTACAAATTGCACATAGATGGCTGTACTGTGGTGCCATCTTCCACGGTTAGGAACTTAGGTGTGATGTTCGACAGCAACTTATCCTTTGATAGTCATATCGCCAACGTCTGCCGCACAGCATTCTTCCATCTTAGAAATATCTCAAAAATACGCCATATACTGTCTACATCTGACGCAGAGAAGCTTATTCATGCTTTTATGACCTCTAGAATAGACTATTGTAACTCGCTACTCGGGGGATGCCATTCAAATCAGGTCAACAAGCTTCAGCTAGTTCAAAACGCTTCTGCAAGGGTACTTACTCGATCTAAGAAGTATGACCACATAAGCCCAATTCTGGCATCTTTACACTGGCTACCAGTTAAATATCGCATCCAATTTAAAATATCACTAATCACCTACAAAGCTTTAAATGGCTTAGCACCCTCATATCTTAGAGAATTACTATCAGAATACAATCCATCACGCACACTACGGTCGCAAAATTCTGGCCTATTGATTATCCCTAGACTATCAAAAGTGTCTAAAAGTGGAAGATCCTTTTCCTACTTAGCCCCTAAGCTCTGGAATGATTTACCAACCGATGTCCGAGAATCAGACACAGTCGATCATTTTAAATCTAGACTTAAAACTTTTCTCTTCAACAAAGCATTCGCATAATTTGTCTAGTAAAGGTTCTTAACTCGCAATAGTTATTTTTACGGAACAAAGCACTCACGGTCATAACACAGACCAACCAAATAAATAAATAAAAACCTTTTCTGCATGAACACTTAAAATGAATTGCATTAAATAGTTTGCCACCGTTTGCCACTGAACCTGCATTAACGACGACAGTGGGGCTTCCGGCCTTAGTCAAACGGTTTGGCACGTATGGTCGGGTTGCGATTTTGGTGCTTTCGTGTGTCTTGTGAATAGTATGCCATACAGACCCGTTTGCCACTGAACCTGCATTAACGACGACAGTGGGGCCTCCTGCCTTAGTCAAACGGGTTGGTATGTATGGTCGGGTTGCGTTTTTCGCGCTTTCGTGTGTCTTGTGAATAGTATGCCATACAGACCCGTTTGCCACTGAACCTGCATTAACGACGACAGTGGGGCCTCCAGCCTTAGTCAAACGGGTTGGCACGTATGGTCGGGTTGCGATTTTGGCGCTATCGTAAGTCTTATGAATAGTATGCCATACAGACCCGTTTGCCACTGAACCTGCATTAACGACGACAGTGGGGCCTCCAGCCTTAGTCAAACGGGTTGGTATGTATGGTCGGGTTGCGTTTTTCACGCTTTCGTGTGTCTTATGAATAGTATGCCATACAGACCCGTTTGCCACTGAACCTGCATTAACGACGACAGTGGGGCTTCCGGCCTTAGTCAAACGGGTTAACACGTATGGTCGGGTTGCGATGTTTTTGGCGTTTTCTCCTGGTCCTGTAAATGGTATACAATACAGACCCGTTTGCCACTGAACCTGCATTAACGACGACAGTGGGGCCTCCAGCCTTAGTCAAACGGGTTGGTATGTATGGTCGGGTTGCGTTTTTCGCGCTTTCGTGTGTCTTGTGAATAGTATGCCATACAGACCCGTTTGCCACTGAACCTGCATTAACGACGACAGTGGGGCCTCCAGCCTTAGTCAAACGGGTTGGCACGTATGGTCGGGTTGCGATTTTGGCGCTATCGTAAGTCTTATGAATAGTATGCCATACAGACCCGTTTGCCACTGAACCTGCATTAACGACGACAGTGGGGCTTCCGGCCTTAGTCAAACGGGTTAACACGTATGGTCGGGTTGCGATGTTTTTGGCGTTTTCTCCTGGTCCTGTAAATGGTATACAATATAGACCCGTTTGCCACTGAACCTGCATTAACGACGACAGTGGGGCTTTAGGCCTTAGTCAAACGGGTCGTCAGGTTTCATTTTCTCTTAAAGATCGGAAGGTGACCCTTATTTACCATATATACCCTCGCATTGGGCCCGCCAATTTGCTAAATCCTCAACTGTGGATAACATAATTATGCCGCAATATTTAGTCTGTCTGGAACTAAGCTGAGTTAAACCACATCACTGTGTGACACTTCAATACATATGAACGGCCGCTACGCTAATACGATTTTGTTTTTCTCTCCCTGTCTCGTCCTCGACCCGAGGACGAGACAAACAGACCCAGTCCCGGTAGATGTGAAAGTCGGCACACCTCTGATCTACTGGCTGTCCTTCAACGTTATGCCCAGCTGTTACCTGACCAACGATCACCGGCAGAACCGCTTAATCTCCGCTAAATCTCCATTTCCGTTCTCCCAAGGGTTTTTCCCTCCTAGGACTTATTTTTCCTCGGATAAAAGCCCGGGGTTTTTTTTTTCCTAGGGGGTTTTTCACCCCGGGGAGGCAGCCTTTTTGGGCTTTACCTAGCTTCCTCTTCTATACGTTGCTTTAGTAATACGTGCAATTATAATATTGAGTCATAGCCGCAGCAAATTTAACTGCTCATGCTATCATGTATTTTGTTGTGCTATCTGTCGTTTGCTGTGCTTTCCACTGCTTCTATTTATGTAAAGCTGCTTTGAAACAATTGACTTTTGTGAAAAGCGCTATATAAATAAAATTGAATTGAATTGAATTGAATGGTACTGAGCTAAAAAGCAAATATATATGGCAGAGAACAGCTATGGCAGAAAGGAAATTAAAATAGATAAAAGAAATAAATTGAAAAAGAAAAAAAGAACACCATAGAACACTATATAAGGTAAACAAGAAAAGCTGTGAGAATAGAAAAATAACTGATTATTGTAACAAACTTTGTATTTAAGGAAATTGCCAGCCCAGACATCATATATGTGCATGAAGGTGTTCAAATGGCAGATCTAATCACTGAGGGTGAGCCACATGACTGCATACCATTGACTGATATAAAAATTGTTATTATTGTAATTAATTGTAATTGTTATACCATTGACTGAAAAAACAAACAAATTGAGAGATGGTTTGTTTGCGGTACCACTGACAACTCCCCCACCGGTAATCTCAATGTTTACAGATGGTTGTTGTTTTAGAGCATCAGATGGTTCGCTACAGGCAGGCTTTGCTGTGGTTGAGCAAGTTGAGGGTGATTTTGTGACTAGAGTGAGTGGTAAATTGGAGGGTAAGCAGTCAGCACAGAGAGCTGAAATGGTAGCTGTTATCAAAGCCTTGCACTACACTGGTGAAGAGAGGGTGATTGTTTATAGTGACTCTGCATATGTGATTGGTGCAGTATATATGGAACTGCCATATGGCAGATAGGTGGGTTTGAAACCAGGAAAGGCCGGCCTACAATAAATGCTAGCAAAGCCTGACACATACTACAGGCTGTGAAGATACCTAATGAAGTGGCTGTTGTCAACTGCCTAATACACCACTTATATCCCCAACCATGGTTTCCCAAGACAAAGTTAGATCTGACAAACTGACAAACACGCAATGGAATTGACATATAGTTTCGGGGCTGCTTATCACCCCAATGTTAGAGCAAAGATGAATGAACCTGACTTTGACATTAAAACTTGACTTGACAAAATCTGTGCACAGACAAAAATAACATGGCTTGAGGCATTACCAATTGCATTAATGTCTATTCGCTCTTCTGTTAACAGGATTTCTGGTTTCACAACCTTTGAATTGCTTACAGGTCGTCAGTTTCCGGGTCCGAGGAATGCCCTGGTGAAGGACCCTATCCTGCCACTAACTAATGATGTTTATTTCTACACACTAACTGCTCTGATTAAACATTTTTCTTGCCAGGCTACCACACAACGAAATTGTGAGAACGACCCAGCTGTTATAGATGATGTTTGGGTTTCTAACAGACGCAGGTGTGGACCTGAGGACTCAGGTTCAAGAGAGGGAGAGTGTTGAAAGTGAAAGTGAATCAGCTGGAATACAGAGAGAACAAACAGGAAGTGAAACATCAGTGGTAACACTCACACAACACTAACAACAAAGTCAACAAACACACTGTAAAATTGTGCATAAAAAAGGTGACATTTTTTCCAGCCCAGTAACAGAACCCCTAGCACACTGTGTGAGCACAGATTGTGCCTACGGAGCAGGTATAGCCGTACAGTTCAAAGCGAAGTACGGTACACAAAAGGTTGTAAGACAGAACAAACACACAGGTGAATGTGCAGTTACCCATGAGGACGACGGCAGATTGATTTTTCTTTTAATAACAAAACAAAATTGTACTGATTTACCAACATATGAGAATTTTACCTACAGCCTCAGATGTATGAGAGAGTGGTGTGAAAAAGAAAACATAACAAGTGTATCCACTCCCCGGCTGGGGTGTGGCCTGGATAAATTGGATTTCCACAAAGTGCTGGAAATCCTGACAGAAGTCCTTAGCTCTGCCAGAATGCTAAACGAAGACGAAAATGTGTTGCAAAGACATCCAAAAGGTAATTGTAACGTACTACATTACTTTGCAAACTATATGGAAACATCAAATGTAGCACATAGAAAGTATTTGTTGAAATGATTATAAAACGATTTCACTTGGTAATTTCTACATTATTTTACTATAGTAAACTTTATTATAAAAGACTGCTTACATACTATATTACTGTGCAAACTATATGGAAACACCAAATGTAGCACAAATAAAGTATTAATTGAAATGAATGTTAGTTATACATTATTTTACTATGGTAAACTTTATTATGAAAGACTGCTTACTTATAAGTGCTATGTTTTTACTTATTAGCTTTTAACTCTGCATTCACACCAGCCGCGGAAGAGGCGGCAAGCGCGAATGATTTACATGTTAAGTCAATGCAAACACGCGATTAGGCATCCTGCGGCGCGGTACACGCGGTAGCCGCGGCGCGGATGGCGCGGAACGCCCCGCGGCTTACGCGCGAATTGAGCGTTGCCTCGGGAAACGCGCGAGTTCAAAAATCTGAACTTTGGCGGAATTCCGCGCCGCGTTAACCAATCAGGAGCTTGCTGTAGTAGTGACGTGATTACAGGAAGCGAGCGGAGTGGTGTAGTCTCCGCGGAGTCGCAGAAGCCCCTTCCATGAATTTCTCGATGACTAGAATTTTACGCGCGGATTAAGCGAGTAAACTCAAAATGTTCAAGCGGCAAACTGGACGCGGTTCACGCGTTTTTGCCGCCTCTTCCACGGCTGGTGTGAACCCACAGTAAGGAGAATGCAACAGGTTCCAGGGCCTCTTACCTGCGTGATTCATCATCCAGGTTTTGCACAAATTGTCTAAATCCCTACACACAGAACATTTATTGTACCAACTATAAACCTTTGAGGCGCAGGACTAGAGTAAGTTTTATTACATTTTTAAACCAATAACACTAAAGTATCATTATAGTAACAAAGTACCCAAAAGAACAAAAGATGTAACTTTAAAGAAAATATAGTAGTCAGTCAAATTTTTATTTATTTATTACAAATATATATTTAAATGTTAAACAATATACAAATAAACATACTTTAGTAACCATATTGTGCTCTTCTTTCAAAAATTGTTCAATTCACTTCTTACAGCTATCTATTCAGATAAATGGCATATCAAAGCTTTGTCAGCTGGTGCTATTTAAGACGACACTATAAGGTTATCATCCTGTCATGTGTTGTTCTCCAGATATGCTTGGAGCTTCCTGATCAGATCGGTCACAATGTTGGCTTTCAACGACCCCTGCACTGAAGATGGCATGCAATCACGTCCTCCTTTGAAGGTGTCTCTAACTGTGATGCCAGGTCCATTGGAATCGGGGTTTCCTTTAGCTTATCTTCAAATACCTCATCAAACACAAGCCTGATCACGTCATCCACATAACTGTAAAAATATTGCAGTCAATAAATCTTTTGTTTTGATCATTTATTTCCCTGCTTCATACATTAAGTTTTTAATTATGAATGTATTTGAAATAAAACATTACTGCTTACGGTATGTCACTTGTGTGTTTTGGGAACATAGCCTTGTACTTTCCCTCTCCTGCTTTTGTTATGGCTTGGTGACATTGTAATGGATGGCTGCAAGGTACAACCTGTAAAAATATAAACAAGCAATACATTTATTGTAAAAGTAAATACTACTTTATTTAACACAGTTACTAAAATACTTAAATACCTGCACAGCATTCCAATAAAGGGGAAAATCAAGTTTTTTGCTGCAAATCTGAAATCTCAGGCTACGGACGGCAAAGGCATCCACTGATGATGGAAACATTGTGAAACGATGCTACTGCCTGGGTTCCTATGATTATGCAGAGAAAAAAACTTTGTCATCATCAGTTATACATTTAAGACTGGTAGTGGTATCACTAGCTAAATACATCATGGGCTCTATTTTAACGATCTGAAACGCAAGTGCGAAGCGCAACGCGCAAGTGAGTTTGTGGGCGGATCTTGGGCGCTGTTGCTATTTTCCCGGCGTGAGAAATAACTCTTGCGCCGGGCGCAAATCAATAAGAGGTTGGTCTGAAGTAGGTTCATTATTCATAGGTGTGGTTTGGGCGTAACGTCAAATAAACCAATCAGAACGCTATCCAACATTCCCTTTAAACGCAAGGGCGCAAGTTCCATGGCGGGTTGCTATTATTATGACGGATTTACCAGGGGTACGCCAGGAGCGGTTTACAGCTGAGGAGACCCACGTCAAAGACAGAGAAGTTGTTTTGTATGGGGATAGGAGAAACCCGACCAAATCAGCGTAGGTTAAACAGGCGTGAGAGGAAATATCCACAATTGTCTCATCAGCTGGCATCCCCATCGTTGCGACAGCATAAATCGGGCACGCCGTGTAACGGGAGGTGGATCTGCCTCTACACAGACGCCGGCAGAGGACATCGCTGCGTCCACCCTCACCACTGAAAGGGTTTGGGGGCTTTGAAATCGGACCCAAGAAACGCAAGCAAGGTCCAACCACAAAGTACTCTTACAAATCAAGTTCATATACATTAAGGTTTCTTATGAAAACATTTTAATTATTATTTACATAAAATAAACGTAATACAGCCACACAACAAACTTATGAAAATATTTTAATCGTTATTTGCATGAGAATAAATAAAAACTATCACCACAATGCTCACCACTATGATTCCCCTTATCTCGTGTATTAATATTTTTAAGTGTAACAATTTATGATTTGCAAAAATAACAGTTGCATCTGTGTAGATTAGATAAGCAAAGTGTATGCGCGTTGTGCACGCTATACATTATGGTCAAGCATGCGCCCTTAAAATAGCATAATGAACAACGCGCAACGCGCCACTGACTTTAAACTTTTTTTTTCTGGTCAGTGGCGCAATTGTTTTTTGAAACTGCAAAATAGCATCAGTGATGGTTTGCGCCGCAACACGCCTTTTTTTTGCGCTGAACCGCCCAGGGAGCGCAAGTTCATTCCCTAGTTTGCCGACGTGCTTCTGTGGAGGGAAAAACCCACTGTGCGCCGGCGCAAAATACGAATGATACATGCGTCACTGACAAAGTCAATTGCGCTGGGTGCAAGATAGGGCCCCATATGTGTTACATACCTTTGCTCCTCAAATGCCAGTCTGACTCCTTGTACTGTGTGTAATGATGCTGCATGTTTGCATACAGTGTAGAAGGATGTGTCCAGCTGCGAATCTAGGATATAGACAAATAAAACAAACATGTATTCAGTCAAAAAGACATATTATAATAATAGAGTACAACGACTATAAATCGTTAGACTATTCATGAAAACGTTAATGTATTATGGCCCAACATTAGCAGCACACATGACGTGTTTACTTCGTTTCAAAATCTAAGAAAGCTTTAAGTAAATACAACAGTAAAATACATATAACGTTAAACAAATCATCTGTACTTAGAGTTTCTTGAGTTTGATCATGAGAAACAAACTTTACCGGTAACAGTTTAGCTGGAACAGCTTAGCAAGTTTGTAAACACGTCTAAATAAACATCGATAAAAAACGATAGTCTGCATAATTCAACATACACGTCTGTAAATATGGTACGTTGTTTATGAAATACATTATTACAACACAAAACAATTAGCTTGCAAGCTTAGCTCTACACGCACATAATGTTAAGCTCCGGTTACCGGTAACGTAACTTACAGTAAAAGGCAAATAATAAACATGAATACTTACAGCCTGTGATCCAGAAGTGCACGATAATCCAACTTTCAGGAGGAGACGTTGCCCAAATCCAGCTTCGGTTCATGAGAAGCAGTTATTGTGAAAACTCCGTGAACAACTTCTGACTGGATTTTTCCGGAACCGTATTAAACATGATGTCCTCTGTGGAAGTCCATAAAGTGCTATTTTGCCCTCGCATCTAAAGAGACAGCGTCTACTCGAGAGATTTAATCGCTTAAACGATGAAACAAGAGTTTGCAAACAGAGTCAAAGCAGTGACTCCCAACCTCCGCCATTTTAGCTCTCTCCTGACTCAGCGCTCTCCACCCCCGTCTTTGAGGGCGTACCCAAGCAAAGCAGAGAGGGCTGAACTATGATAATGTTGGTCTTCTCTACGTCACTAATCCCAGGAAGTAAACTGTTGCCTACAATCCGAGTGTTTTTTGTAGTCCTCAAACGTTAGAGACGATAACTCACGTCATCCTTTTCTTTGAGGTATGTACTTTTTGAATATCGTTAGCATGTACTAATACACACTTACACACAAAAGGATGTTTAAAAACGTGTATCTCATAATAGGTGCTCTTTAATGTTTGTTACTATTGTTTTATTGTATGTTTCTTGTTTTATGTATAATGCTTTGGCAATATTGTAAGTGACACAATAATGCCAATAAAGTTCTTTAAATTGAAAATTGAAATTGAGATACAAGTAATAGTGACAGGGTCAGTCCTGAGGCTGGACAGTGCCACCACCCCTACACCTTATAGGTGTAGTTGTACTTTTCCTTTGTCAGCCTCTTCTGTGCCGGTTCCCCCTTGACACTATAGCTCCTCATCAGAAATTGCTATGAATTTATTAAATATGGCTTATAAACATATACAAATAGGATTGGTATGAATAATAATGCTTTGTTATGATAATTATGAGTGCGGGTACATCTAGTAATAATAATGAGCAAAGGCGAAAATGCAGATTAAATGATGTCATAAATTATTTTTTTATTAAATACTGATTGGGCCAACAGTTGCATACTCTTGCCAGGATTTGCACCTGGAGTCTCCCACCCAAAGGATGGACGTATTACTATTACACCACAAGAGTTGTGTTTTTTTTTATAGTTGCATCAGCCACTAATATATTTTTCCATAATTGTTTTTCCCATTTGCAACAGCAAATGATTTGAACAGTAAATGTGAAATATTTTCTTAAAATAAATAAAAATATTATTTATAAAAGTATAAATAAAGAAGAATGAATTTGGTATATTTATACTTACAAAGAGCTTCTCCACTCCTCAAGGGCAGAGGCGATTCTAGGGTTAGAGCTTTAGGGGTGCTGAGCACCCAATGAGCTCTGCTGCCATCATCCACTCTTTTTTCCAACAGAAACCAATAATATGTTTATTGTAAAATAACTATCATTTTAACATTGGTTCAACTAAATCCAAAATCCAGATTTTTTTGGAGACCTTTCAGGCATGAAAACGGGTCAGGGGTGAAAAAGATGAGAAGAAAATTACCCCTCTAGGGTCTGGGAGCATGCTCCCCCTTGGAACTTTTTTTAAAATTACATATTTTAAAGCATCAATCTGATGAGTTTTGAGATGCATTTTTTTGCCAACCTTTTTATTTCTAATTAGTGGCGAGCTAGCACTTTTTTGCCATTAATGCCATATTAAAGTATCAGGACAAAAGGTGGGCTACAGCAGCAGTGTGGGTATGGTTTTATGTGCATATACAGTGTGTCGTTTTAAGCCTTTGTCAAAATTACAAATCTCCTAATTTATAACTTTTATGCCTACAACATATGGTAGGTTTATTAATAGTTTGTTAACCCTAAGAGCCCTAAGGTCATTTTTACAATGTATTGTCCGTCTGGTTTTATTTTCTTAAAAAGCTTGTAAAACATCAACCCTGTAGTGCACAGACAATCTACAAACATCTTTTTTTTCAGGACAAGTTGGACTGTCAGAATATGTGTGTTGTATTGATGTCACATGAATGTAAAATAAGTTATGGGACCATAAAGACAAATAAAAAAATAAAACAGAAATTGAATCAATTATATATTTATTGTAATCACACACAAAATAATAAAAGCTAAGCATTTTTCCTCTGTAAAACAGTTGTCTCATGTCTTTGGAGTCCTTGAGCACAGAAATGAACATTATAAATTATACAGATCAAAAATTATTAAAATTTTTACAAAAAAAGTCCAGGCGCTTTCATTACATTTATTGATGCAAAGCCTCAAGCCACATGCGTGATGACGCACACATGCGTCATGGCGCACACATGCGTGATGACGTACACAAACAAAAAGCATCAGTGGACATTGTAGCATTTAGCTAGCGGTAAACCCGATAGAAAAATCGATAAATTATGGACATCAAGTGGATACATCTAGGATGTAAGAGTTTGGATGCATTGCTGAACAACTCCGAAAAGAGGGACAAGTTTCAGGCTGGATAAAAAACTTTCTGTAAAAGCTAGAAAGACACCAAATATATCCCCGTGATGGCTAACTCCTCAGCTATTAGCAGAAAAAACAGTAAGAAGCTACGTTTTACGGTTATTAAGTTATTTAAATATGAATCAGAGGTGCCGTTTTCAATCGTCGACGATTGATTAGGTTTCTGAGGGTTAATTTGCAGCTTTTCTTTTAACAGTCCTTTAATTGAACTAGGGATGGGCATAATTAATCGACGATCGATAATTGATTGTTAAGAATTTCGATGATCACGTTAATTTGTTATCAATTAATTGAATGCATTTTTTTATCTAACTCCTGTTTCACAAATACTGCGTATGCAGTGCGTTTGCGTATGTGTGCGGCGAATCCGTCAAGCACCCGTTGCAGTGCGCTGCTGACCGCTTATTCTGCATATAAAACGTTCATGTGATTGACACTTTCGGTGAACACTTTTCCGCATAAACAATAGAACAAAGCATCATTTTTTTTCACAAAAACAATATATGTTAGATATTATTTGACAGACTAGTAAATGAGGATTAAGGATGTTTAAAATCTCTAGCCTGGTGGTCAGTCCCGCCGCTCCCATAACGCGCATCACGCGCTGTGCGTAGGGCACCAGGTGCTGAGAGGGCACCAAAATTGTAGCCTAATGAAAAAAAATTATAATGCTGATAGAATTTCATTAGCCTATAGAAATATTATTAGGCAGTTTTTATCCATGTATATGTTACAAAAAAGGGGGAACTAGATAATTGAATTGCTCTAGTTTAGAAAGTATGCCCCCCAGCCTTTGATGGTCCGTGCAGGTTGATCGCGCGGGCACCTGACGAAATTTGACAGAGACCGTTTCTCAATCCGAAGGCTGCAGCCTCCAGAGGTCGCATTTCCGTCATCAAAACGTTCTTATTTCGTAATATTAACGATGATAAAATTGACAATTATTCTTAGTTCATCGTAAATTGTTGTAATATGCTTATGACTTGCTAATGTAATGTTCAGTTAACTGAAATAAACCAGGCTTGATGACGTATGCAGGCTGCATATGCGACCTCGCGTAGGCTGCAGGCAGCCTTCGGATTGAGAAACGGCCAGACAGTAA
This sequence comes from Paramisgurnus dabryanus, assembly GCF_030506205.2. NCBI lineage: Eukaryota > Metazoa > Chordata > Actinopteri > Cypriniformes > Cobitidae > Paramisgurnus > Paramisgurnus dabryanus. The sequence goes on along the minus strand of NC_133359.1, from coordinate 28,417,877 downwards.
ACTATTGGAAATTGCCCCGAAAAGACAGCAGAAGTCATGATCGGAAAAAAGAAAAAAGATGAAACTGCGGGATGATGCCCGTGCATCACTTGCAGGTAAGTCCATCATGTTTAATCATTCCTTAATAGAGGGTTTTCACCGACGTCACGATCTGGGCGGTAACCCGGATGCGCGGTCATTGTGGAGGCACTCGGTGTAAAGAACTGAACGGAGTACAATAGATTATTGTGCGCTTTGGAAACTTGAAGTGAATGTAGACATGTCTAAACAACAGAAAATGCGTCCAAGATACAAAGGCATATAGGGAAGGACTTGGGGCACAAGAAAAGGCACGATATTTCGAGAAATTACAATTTATAGGCGGTGCAGATACGAGTTAGCTCCCTCTTCTTGGATCCGTGACAACCCGGCGATTCTTTCTTCAGTTGTATATCCCGATATAAGTTAGTCAACTACCTGTTTTTCATGCCGAGCCCATATGTGATAAATATATCATATTTATTTATTTATATAAATATGTCAGCTTTATTTATATAGCAAATTTAAAATAGCCAGTGTCCTACCAAAGTGCTTTACAGTAAAATAAGGACACAGTAAAACAATAAAAGCATTGTTTTTACCATTTACTATTAAAAATATTATTTTCATTACAATAGAAAATGAGCAATTAAGCACACTGGCACTAAGGCATTGCAGCACAAATTTACGTTGTGTTTAAGTACATTTTGGGCAAACAGTAAAAGTACATATTAAATACTCTTTAAATAAGGCACAACAAGTAGAATACTTGTTTTATACTTTATGTACTTCAATCATATATCTAATACAATACTACTCTTTTTCTTGAGCTTTGCCAACCACAAGCGAGGCGCTTTTATAATTTTTTTGCATCCCTTTCCCTGGTTTTTAATAACTTTTAGAAGTCGATAATATTCCAAACGTTTTTCTCAAACTGTCCTAATGGTACAATCTCAAACACGGCAATAATTAGCCATTTTCCTTAACGACGTTCAGGATATACATCAGGGCCTGTGCTCTGTTGTAATGCGGAGTGCCTCCAACATGGCGACTACCGCTCTGATGACGCGTCGTGAAAACCCTCTATAAAGGGAAATGTGCATGGGCTGCAGCTGCTGCTAATCGTAATGCGCCTCGAACTTGCTGTGCTGGCATTAATGTTAGCAGACTATGTTGTTATAATTTATAACTTCAGTGCAAGCTAAATTGAGATTTTACTGTAAAACATTATCTATGCATATGCATTTTACAAATAACTGACGGCAGCTGTTACTTTCTTTACTACGTTTCTTTAGATATTGAGCAGTAGTTTATTTTGTGGTTTATTTTGACGTGACGGTGGTTAAGACTTTCTCAGTAAAAGTTAATGTTAGCAGTCAGTGCACATGGTAGGCTAACAATTCCTGACTGTTAAATATATAAAAATATAAAATGTCACCATGTATGATAGGAAGCAAACATTACTGTGACACTTAGTTCTCTAAATCTTCGTTTTATTTAAGAATATTGAGCATTCTTGTTTACTTATTGATGTTTATTTAATGTAATTTATTTAAATTGACATTGTACTTGGGAAAAACATGTCTGGATTATATTGATATTTTTTTTATTTTGCTATTCTATTTAAGTTTGGTAATTTTTTTCTATTTTGCTATTCTATAAAAGTTTCCACTTTCAAATGTGTAGTGTTTGTTGACTAAAGCTGTGAAGATTTTACTTTCTGCTATTAAGTTATATGTTTGGTAATAAAAAGTTAAACTGGGGGCATTTTAAAGGAATTATGCTTAGGGCACCAAAATGGCTAGCAGCGGCACTGCTGGTGGTCAGGATCTGAATGGATCAAATCAGCAGTTTTGTAATGCTTTATTTATCTCCACATATATCATAAATAAAAATAAGCAGAGTAACTTTGCAAGTCTAACCTTCCACATTATATATTTCCTATGTATATGATTTCCAAATAATAAACGAGAGTATTCAACGACAAAAAGCGTCTCAGATGGAAATAAATCCTCACAATATTATTATTTCTTAAAACTTTATGACAAAAATAAGCAACTGTATGAATTCAAAGACGCACACATTATTCCGCATATATTTGAATATTATACAAAAGTATTCATATAACGGCACGTTTCATATGGCAAATAAATATCCTCACATTAACATAACAGCATAATGAAATGAATAAACAGACAATGAAACAGGATTGAAATATAAATTGTATTATTATTACCGGAAAAAAGCAATATTGCTAAAATAATCTCTGAGGTAAATGCGTCAAAAACGCTGTTACCCGCACAATAAGTCTAAATGAGCGTTATTAGGCCATGTCTCAAAACTTTATATGACAAAATATATTTAAAAGAAATGTATACAGATGTGGCCTTTAAAAATGCGCGTCTCTGAGAGCAGAATGCCGCGGAGACTTCCGAAATTCTGCGAGATCCCGCAGAAGGGGGGTCGGTGGGGGACGCAGGAAATATAAAAACCTGTAGAGGGCAGGCGTGTTTCATGTAGGCCATACTGACGACAATGTGTGTGCTCGACTTCATGCTGAGCGTATACTGTATGATATTGAAGTAACATGACACGGATTATCGATGTATAGGCGATAGACTTTGATGTCTTACAAATGCATGCTTTTTGGCAAACATTTTGTTGGCGAAGTTTTCTTTTGCCAGTTACATAAACAGTCACATATTCTTCATAAAAATCCGACTCAAACGCGCATCATTTGTCTTATTTTTTCCGTGTACTTACAGTAGAAGAGACGTGATGTATGATAATCGAGTCTTATAACAAAATAATTCGCGAAGACCTTTTAAGAGACCGAGCGCATTTACGCAATATCATTAACTAGTTTATCTAATTTTACATTTAGTTCATTTTTGCATCTGAACGTTTTAATAGCTTTAACATGTTGCGCTTTTCTGCATTACTGAACAGTAGGCTACTTTTTATATTATCATGTTTCCCTTTACATGGTATGAAACACGATAAAAAGTATGCAATGGTGTTTAATACATTTCACTGAGAATTTTTATAATATGTTATACTTTTGTACTAAGGAAATAAAATCATATTGTGAGTGTAAATATTCATAAATTCGAGGAGTTCCTGAGGTGTTTGTCATCGGCAAAATGCGCAGTTTCTTCGTTGCTAATTAAAAACCGTTGGCTATGTGATTGTTTAAAATTGACATTTTTTCTACTTATTATTAATTTATTTTTTGCCTACATTTACTCAAATAATATCAATGTGAAAATATAAGTAAATCATACTTCAAGTTAGGCGTAAAACTTACACATTTTTGATGTCAAATAGAAATAATAATAATTTGAAATATGCAATTATTACAGTTTTAAAAACTTAAATATATTACTCTGACCTTTTTAAATATATTGACTAAAATAATCTGTAAATGTTATACTTATATACATCAAATAATATATGTACATTTTACACAAAATATCTGTTCTATTTTTAGTAATTTATTTTCCAACTAAAAAAATCGCATAACTGCATTAAGAGATTTCATTAAGTTACTTTAATCATTTATTTTAGAGATATTTACAAAGCCACTGAATAATTTTTAACAGTGTGTACATTATGACCTTACGGTAGACTATTATTAAATGCATATAAATAAAAATATGTAAAACTAAATAAAAAAGATATCATACACGGACTGTATGTAAGCATACGTTTTCTTGTTCGGTGCACGTGGGTTTAAACGCCATTTTTCTAAAGAAGAATTTTAAAACTTTATTGGTGGTAGTTGAGAAGAATTCCTTTTTCCATTTTTAAATAATTTTGAGCGCAATATAAATATATCATATTGTTATTCTTATTATATAAGAATACGCAATTTTTACAACATTTTTAACATATAGAAAATATACGTTAAGCATGTTGTGTGTATTTCTTAATTACAAGCTTTTGATGAAATTGCACCAAAACTAAACGTGCATAAAAACATAAAAAGTCATTTAAATAAGCGAAAAATCTTTTTAATGAGCTCAAAATTTTGAATATAATGTGCTATTGCTGAAAATTGCCCATCTCTAAAGGAGAATATTAATCTTTAAAGTTTAAGAAACAAAAAAGTACTGATAAGCATTCTCAAATATATATATATATTCTGCAAGCACTCATTTATCCATAATGATGTAATTTATTTTTTAATAACATATTGTCGCTGTCGGGCAAAGATACTCTCTGGACACCAAGACCATGTCTATGGGTTCAAGAATAACAAAATATTGGCCATTTGAAACTCGAAAGTCATCACTTTATTTTGTCCCATTGTTTTCCATTTTGCGGGTGATAAAACTCCTGTGCGCGTCGTTCAAATTCATTGAAATTACGTTCACTTGTAGTTTAGCAAGTATGTATAATACATTTTCAATAATGTTTTTACACTGCACATCGTCTGAGGAAATCCGAAGTTGCGTTCTGGACTGGTACGCTAACAGTACGTTCTGGGCGCAGGGAGAGATGGTGGTACGCTCAAGAGCTATATTTGGAAGTGGCGGTACTGAGTACTGGCGCCTACCGGCCCACATTAAAGCACTGGCGGTAGCAAAGGTAGACGGCCCTTTGAAAAGCAAAAGAAAGCTGATAAAAATGAAAAACGTACACTGAAATAAATTGGAGTAGGATTTAGGCTACTTGACAAAATCTAAACATTTTTCACTCAGAAAAGGCTAGTAAATATAAACAAAATTATCAGCAGCTTTAACTTTATTACTTTTTCAATTTTAATTCACTCTTTGTTTCAGCGATGTTTATAAATATACTATATTTCTGCATTTTGATTACAAACTGTTCACAGAAAAGAAACTAATGTAATCTTCCTGATTTAATCACGTAAAACACAAGTCTAAACACAAGCACCACTTTTCTGAATCATGATAATCACAAACATCCCAGAGTTTGTAAACCAATTGTTTGTAAAACATATTTAATGCTAACTTTACTTAAAAATATTTTTTACAGTGTATAAATAAAAAGACATGAAGGAAGTTAATTCCAAAATGTAATTAATTGTACATGGTTTAGCTGCTTGTTTTAGCAGCTACCAGTGACACAGAGTCAAGAAATTAAAAACCACCCACCCCTAGGTCTGCCAATTCTTTGCCAACCCCCAATGCTAATCGATCACCTCATCATCAGGGAATCAAAAGAAAACCGGTTAATCCAGTTTTCACCAGCGTGTTGGGTTTTAATTCCAACCCTTGCAGTTTCTTTGTTAAAATGCAATTTAAGCAAATAGGCCTAATACATACGCTGTATATTATTTTAAATGAATGTTTATAACTTATAAAATTAAGTGGATATCAGGTAACTTAATTTGACATATGTTGATATAACCTAGGCTCTCAAGTCCCACCATGAGACACACGCATTTCTGTCAGTTCACACGCTCACACACCAAACCTTGTAAGCTATTTATCACGCTGAGAAGTAAAATAGAACTTTTCCTGCTATACAAATTAATAAAGGAGGTGCTGGTATACAGAGCATTTCTGTCGAGTTTAGCAGTACATTTTTTAGGTGTGGTCAACTTTACGCAGCGCCACAAGAACCGACAAGCAGATGACATCAGAGTACCGCGAGAAATAAAGCGGAGGAGGTTGGTTTTAAATCGCTCTCGCTGTACTCTGATGTCATCTACTCATGTTTGAGTCTGTATCAGATGAAAATACAGATTTTGAGGAGCAACTTATTGTTTGGAGATTGTCAATGGACGTTTCTGAGTGGTATGTTTGTTTTTTCAGTGTGGACCTGCAAAACGCCAAATGCATAAAAATTAATTAATATTGTAATGTCTTAGCATGATATGTTTTCTAAAATGTTTAAAAATGAACAAATCAGTTGTGCGAAACTACACAGATTTTTTTTTTTTATGAAACATATTCAATGGTTACAGTGCCTCATGGTGGGGTTGAACCCCTGGTTCAGTTTACCCCATCTGGTTCACTTTGCCCCACAGCCACCGTTCTGGGAAACTGCCTAGCTTAGTAATTCAGGCTAATCTTTAGCTAAATCATTCACATGGTTTTATACATTAGCCTATCACCAATATTTATGGTATGAATATTTAGACCTGGATAAATCTACTTTAACATAACAGCCTTTATACCTGGTATGTATAAATTTTACAAACTGTTTTTTTTTTTTTTTTTTTTTATCATACTTTAATCATAACTCTTTTTATTTGTCCTTCTCTTTAACATAGCCAAATATAAATTATGGTTGCTACCTGTATTTGTGGTCACACGGCTACAAATCTGTATGGTTGCCTAGATAAAGGGGGTGGGTCAACTTACCCACTGGCTCACTTTGCCCCACTCTCCCCTACTTGGTATTGAGAAACGGGCATTGTTTATCGAAGCCAGAGCGCGAGCTACAAACTACAGAGCGAGTGCGCGGGTGCACAATGGTGAAAGAGCAACTCACGATGTAAATAACTAAACCAGTGCTCGCAGTACAGACACTTTATATTTTAGCGTACTGTGTACCTTCACTTTCTTTTGCGTGCCACCACTTCTCATGTTGCTGGTACTTTGCCTTAAAGAGTCAAAGGGCGTTTCTATGTGGCGCTGCGAAGACAGTTCGGCTACGAAGACATCAAAGTACCGCGAGAGCAAGTCGAAATGTTGCAAATGGTCCGACTTTACCTTTGCTCTCGCGGTACTCTGATGTCATACGCCGACCAGTCAGCGCCGCACCATTTAAAGTCGAACACACAAAGCGTCAAGGCAGGGCCGCTGGAAGTCATTTTGAACAGGGGGTGCTGTGAATTTTTTTAACCAAAAAACCTATGAGCCTATAGGCCTATTTAAAATACAATAATAAAAATAAATACATTGAGATTTACTACTTTATTGTCATATACACTTCAGGGCACACAGCCAGGGTCTGAAACACACAGACATCATCAGTTCTGAGATGAATATGCGCTATTAATCAGAAGCAAAAATACTTATACCAGGGGGAATAACTTTCGTTACAATTTACATACAACATATAATGTTATAACAACATATAATATTAATTAAACTTCACAATTTTCAATGTCCATGCGGACGAACATATTTTACTTTCGTTTTTAAGTTAGGATCACACGTCGATTAACAGTTGTAAAATATTCTCACATTAACATACCTAGTATATTTTTATATAGATCTTTTTTTACTAAATAGTACTATTACTGTCTTTTTTAAACTTATTAATAATTCATAATTTGAACAAAAATAATGATGGGTTTAGTTCTGATATTGTATACTTTTATAAAGAAATACATGGTGTATAATTACATTTTTAGAATAGGCTTTATATAAGGTTTGTACTGTAAAAATACTTTATTTGTTACAAACAAAAGATAAAGAATTTACAAACGTGTGGAGAGCCATTTCAGCACTTGGACAGCAAAATGTTTTTTTTTTAAAGCATTACTTAAAATGTTTTCTCATCTCACCATATCTACAGGTGCAGAGTCATTATATACAATAAATCCGTTGGGTAGCATTAAAAAAAAAAAACATTTAAAAGTAGATGCATTTGTTTAAAGCAAAGCATTTATTTACTTAGCTACAGATGAAGCAGCTCTTTAAGCCTTCTAACGTCTCATAATTGGTCATCATTTATGTCCAAGAGACTCAATAATAATCTGTTACATTTTAATCCTTTTTTCATATTAAAAAGCGTTTTTGTGCTGCTGCGCATCCATGTATGTAATAAACAAACCCGCGTTGTCATTCCGTTAATACGCATATTATCAACACGCTCTTTACTCGAGCAGAAAAAACTTGCGTCGCGCATTGCGCCGGTTGTATAATAGAGATTCCAAAGTCTCTCATGAGATAGGGGACGAATGTCCAGGGAGTTCAGAATTTCTGTGTGGGCATGCATCAGGGAAAGGTGTGTGAGTCTTTTCTGGGTCGTGGTGCTGCGTACCAATGTCTTCAAAAGACGCAAGGCAAAGAAAGTGCGCTCGGATGAGGCCACGGATAGGCACAGACAGTAATAAAAATTAAAATCCAAAATACACGTAATAACCTACGTGTGTCAAAAATAATTTCCTAAAATATTCATAAGTAATATATCAATTGTGCAAAATATTTTTACTTAAAAAAAATATATTTCTCGCCTTCCTGCGACCATGCGTCAAGGTCTGGAGGAAAAGGATACCTGCCCGGATCCCACGCACGCATCTGCAGTTATATACATTTTACAAAACCAGTATTCATTAGATTTTAAGAACTTTTTTGCCACTTTTAAAACTGTAAAACTAAATAAAAAAGGTATCATATGCCGAATGAGCATGTAAGCATATGTTTTCTTGTTCGCTCCACGCAATACGGGTTTAAACGCGGTTTTTTTTTCTAAAGAATAATGTTTAAACTTTATTGGTGGTGGTTGAAAATAATTTATATTGCAGAATAATTTTAAATTCTTAATATAAAAGAATACTAATATATTTTTACAACATTTTTAACTTTAAAACATACATATAAAGATGCTTTGTACAATAGCTTTGCTTCTGACAACAATTTTCTGTAATAAATCAGTAAATCAATCACAAAATGTGTTGAAAGTGGCGAATAAAATGCTTGTCAATTCAAACAAAGGTGTATAAAACCGCTTTAATTAACAATAACTAAACTGTGCTCTTTTGCATACCTCTACTTTTCTCATGTCTTTCTTTATACCACCTTTATTTTTTTTTAAATCTTGCCACTTTTAGAAATAATTTGTTTGCATTTTTTGTATATTGCACACTTTATTTGCATCAACTATACCCATAATAACATTTTCTACGTTTTTCTTTCAATAAAAATAAACATATTTATTATTTTCTTAACTTAAAACTTTGTTTCTTAATTTATAAATTAGATTTTATATAAATAAGTTTTAAAAGTGTTGACTGCGAACGTCTGAGATAAGATATCTGGAAGGACCTATAATATACGCCTATAATATATGTACATTTTAAATTAAAATGTCTGTTCTATTTCTAGCCATTTATTTTGTTTTGACCAACTAAAAAATACATAAGTGACATTAAGAGATTTTATAAAGTTACTTTAATCCATTATTTTAGTAGTATATTTACAAAGCCACTGAATATTTTTACTGTTATGAATAACGGCTGAAAGGATTAAAAAAAAATCATAACACTGACTGCCTATATGCGCAAGAAATGTATTATTAAAGTTTTAAATATGTAAAACTAAATAAAGATATCATATGCCCACTGTACAGTATGTAAGCATAGGCCCATGTTTTCTTGTTCGCTCTGCGTGGGTTTAAACGCCATTTTTCTAAAGAATATTTTTTAAACTTTATTGGTGGTGGTTGAGAAGAATTCCTCTTTCCATATGTAAAGCAATTTAGCGCAATATACATGTGTCATATTATTGTTCTTAATATATTAAGAACAATAATACTTATATATTTTTACAACATTTATAACTTTAAAACATGTATTTTTATACCACATGAATCTCTTTAAAATATTAATACTTTTAGAAAAACTGACATAATTTTTAATATTATGAACAAACAATGAAACGGTGTCAAAATTCGACAACACAAATAGTTAAGATATTCATTGTAAATAGAGTTAAGTGTATTAGGCTCACACTAAATTCTTTGTTGCACTTAGTATAAATGCCCATTGCACGTACAGTCATCTTAATATATGTATGCGCTGTTATGCTGGCAAGAAGGGGTTGACGTCACTTTGCTGTTTTAATAGAAATGTTAAATATTCAGCAATGCCCTTATTAACTTCTGGAAACAACCGCAATGACAACGCATATAAAAATTTAGTTTTTTATGCGCCACCTGGTGGATTTTCTGTGAAGCGAAACACATTAAGGGAAAAGGGAAAGTAGCCCCCCCGAAAACACTTGCAGAATTCTGCGTGACTCCGCGAGACGATTTGGCGAATGCCGCGGGAGAAAACGCACGTTTTTAAAGGCCACATCTGTACTTACAGTTATTCAAAGATGCACACATTATTCCATATTACTCCCGTTTATGAGCACGTTTGTCTCTGGCCTCGCTTTGTTATGTAATAGATTGACAGGTGCGCATCTCCGTCTTTCAAACATATATAATTTTGTAATTAATACCTTAGGAAAATTAGCCATGATTTTATCATTGTGAAAATGTTTTTTTTTTTGCAGATTAAAACGATTTGTATTTCCGCAATTTTACAACAAATACCATGGTTGTGGTATATTGTGGAGTTGGAGACCATAGTAAATTTGTGTCTACTGTTGTTTTACAACAAATAAAAACTAAAAGACTATGTTAGTATAATTAAACAATGGTGAATGGGGCTCACAAAACGCACGCTGTTTCACACATACTCTGTATGCGGAATAAGCCAAGTTATAGCGCTGATGTACCTGTGCATCCCGGTCAGTCTCCTCGGAGCGGGTGTTTTCGGTGGCGGCTGGACTGACGTCACCATGGGTTGCGGTCGCGTCTGACCCCAAAACATGCTTTTATTTCTCAAAAAAAATCAGTAGACTGGTGCAGAAGTTTTATGCCAGTTACTTAAGTTAGTTATTTTTCACGAGGCTTTAAGTAGCCTAATTTGTTATAGCCTAATGTTAGGAAGGCAAATATCTTGCACTTTCTTCTGGCTTGAATAATTTTGAGTTACATTTTGACAAAACCTTTCAGATCTAAGTATTATGTGTTTTGTTTAATTTAATGTTAAACATGAATCTGTTTTTTTTATTTATTTTGGAAATAATGAGGTCTCTGTTTAAGAACGCTGCCTCGCAGCTGCAGGTTCCGCTGCTTTAGAGCACCGCACATGCACGCAAATATATGTTTGAAACATAGTTTCACTGTCTGCCACAAATTGATCTTGTAATAAAGGTCTCATCGAGGAAAAACACGCTGTATATTTGTATTCATTGCATTTTTTAAGTATACAAGTTAAATAACAAATTTTATTATAAAAATATTAATGATTAATCGATAGTCGATCGTTAATTCTCCCGACGATCGACAAAGAAAACTTAATCGAATGCCCATCCCTAAATTGAACCATTACCTTTACTATATGTCTAAAACAAAACACTTGTGACTCCTGCACTAAGGGTTAAAAACGTTACCCCTTCATATTAATCTACATGTGACAAACTAAAAAAAATATTTATTGTCTAGTTTGATAGTCAGACAGTTAGTGATTTCACACATAACTTACCGGTACTGGTGGTATACAGTGATATGTAGTTTGTTTTCATTCTGTTCCAAACGCCATGATTTCATGACGACTGACCAGAAAAGACGCACGTGATGTGGGATTTTTATGTTGTTTTATTAATCAGTATGTTATGTTATAATCCATATGTGCCATAATGCTTTCTGTGCTGAGATATGTGAGTAAATGTCTGTGTGTAAAGTTGAAAGGCTGTTTCAGTTGGGGGTAGGAACAAAGCCCTGAAGAGAAAACACGCAGAACAGATGGTTTCAATAAACAAGTTGTTTGCTTTATAACTATGTTATATTTAGAGAAAGTGAAAATTAGTATGTTTAACTAATGAATGCATTTAACCAATTCATGAACAATGGAGTACTGTTGTGTTGTTGAATAATTATGTTTTACATATTTACTGCCTACATTTCATGCTGATTGCTAAAAGTGTTAAAGTTACAAAGATGTCCAAATAAGGACTGTGGAAATTGATTTTGTTCCATTTTTATATTTCTTTAATTGATCATTTTATTCTATAAACATTGTGTGTTTCAAATATGCACTGAGCTATTATGTAGAAATGAGGTGTTTATGTTTGAGAGTGGAGAGTTACCAGTTTTTGTGTGTGTGCTGCAAGGAGGAATTTAGGAATTTACGCCTGGCATCAATCAAGATAAGAGAGAGGCCTGAGGGGGAAAGCAAACAGGCGACTATGTCATTAACTAATGCTTTAATGTTCACAGGATAAAATATGCAATGTATTTCTTACTTAATCAGTATTAATCATTGAATAATTGATGTAATAAATATAAGATGTTGTCTTTGATAAATGTGTATTAACCAATGAAATGAAGGTTGCATACAGAAAAACCTAATGGGGCCAGGGCAGCTCAACCTTGAAGAACAGAATCTCCTGTGTGTCTGTTTTCTTTCCTAACAGATGGGTTTTAATAATGATTAAAGTGTTTCCTTAGAAGTAGTATTGCAGTAAAAGATTTAATATGTGTTTATCTATCTAAAGAAGTTAATGTGTGCCCTATTCATATAACCAATTTTACAAATAATGAAATGATGTCATGGTATTGAAATATGTTTTACATAATAATCACTTTCATCTTACAGCTTATGTTTTTTTATAAATGAATGTTTTATTAATGATTTGTTTTTAAGAAAGCATTATAAAATGCTATGTGAATTGGAGGAGTACTAGAGGGGAACTGCAGGGCTCCCAGGGGTGAGAGGAGAACAGTTTGTTTTTTCTTTGTCTATGTGTGTCCATCTTTGCCTACAGGCTGAAATTGGGTGTGGTAAAGGAGTCAGATTCACGAGGGAGAGCAGCCTTTGTGGGTGGAGACTTTAAGAAGAAAGACGACGTCATATACTCTTTAAATAAATGTTTTCTAAAATGCTGTGCATTCGTTGCTTGCCGCTTGTGGCCTTGAAACGATCCAGCGCGCTGTTAAACTTTTTCATATCTGATCAATAAATATTTGAACTTAGATATTCGTATCCTTTGCCTTTCCTCTAAATTATGAACATGCAAATGGACGCCTTAAAGTCCAACAATTGGTGACCGCCGACGTTTTGTGGAGGGAAAGGAGAGAGTGAGAGGAAGGAGGGTTTCACATTGAAGAAACCAGAGTAAGGGAGGGCTCCATTTCAACACAAAAGACCGGTCTTCTAAAATAAAGGTAAGCAGAAACCTGTTGTATCGAATTCTGCTATTTGGATATACCAAATTGATTGTGTTGATAAGGAGCTCCGAACTGAAATTAATTATTTAAACAATAAAAATTGATCAGAGTGAAAAACTTTTTGAAATCTTTGAATTTTTTTGTTAAATTTAAGGGTTGGGAGACCTTTAGGTGGAAGTCCTAGAAATTATCTAATTGAGTACAGTATTAAATTTAAGGGTTGGGAGACCTTTAGGTGGAAGTCCTAGAAATTATCTAATTGAGTACAGTATTAAATTTAAGGGTTGGGAGACCTTTAGGTGGAAGTCCTAGAAATTATCTAATTGAGTACAGTATTAAATTTAAGGGTTGGGAGACCTTTAGGTGGAAGTCCTAGAAATTATCTAATTGAGTACAGTATTAAATTAAGGGTGTGGGAACCTTTGGGTAAAGGCCCAGGAAATTCCATTGTGTACTTGATTCTGCAGTTGTATATGGGTATATTTCATTTTGACATTGTATAAATAGAGGAATTGTATTTACAGTTGTATAAAGCATGGCTGAATTTCAGAAAGAGTGTGATGAATATGTGTGTTCACCGGTGTATTTGCAGTGGCAAAAAATAATCAAATTAATGTTGGCCCAAACTGATCCTAAAGATGTTAAGAAAAGACAAAAAGAGGTTGCATTAGCGTGGAACACGTTGAGAGAAGAAAACTGTTGGGAGGCAGAGGAGAAAAAGAGAGTTCCTCTCACGCCTATTCTTTTTGCCATGGAACATAGACTGGTAAACAAAATTAAGATTGTAGAAGCAGAAGGAAAAAAGTGGTTTGGTAAAGGGCCAAATGTAACAAGCTTAGAGAAAGAGTTGAGAATTTGGACAAGATTGGCTCTGGTTGCTGCTGCCATGCAGGCTATTAAATCAAATAGAAAAGGGGAAGTTTACAGTGGTGCAGCTGCAAAGCAACAGGAAGTTGAACAAGGAAACAGTCAGCTAGACTCAAGTGTGACACCTACGGCTCCTCCTCCAGCTCCACCCCCAGTGAAATCGATCTACCCCTCTTTGCCCATACCTCCTCCTTATGAGACAGCCAAAGCCCCAATGCAACAGCCTGTTTTTCAAATTAATAGCGGTCATTTAGATGTAGAGGATAGTGAAGAACTAAAAGAAATAAAACATGAATTGTACAAACTAAGACAAACTGTTATGAAACAGGGAGAGTTTATGTCTTCTCCCAGAAAGTCTATGGTTGTTGAAAAACCTATTGATTTACTGCAACCATATTCACCAAAGACACCAGTGATACACCCGCCCAGTGGGGGTGATGTACATGTTACGCATGGAGTATGTGGGGGCCTTGAGGGTGACACACTTGTTAGTCTCAGCCAAGAGAATGAGGAAGAGTTGGATAACCGCTCTGAAGCCAGTGAACAGATTGAACACGGCACACATTCTAAAGCAGCGAGTGTTTGTAGTCACGCTTCAGAAACATCAACAGAATTAAGACATAGCAAAGAACATAAAAGGATGGAAGGGATGAAAAGAGAAGTTAAACAACTAAGGAAAATAGTGTTAGAGCATGACCGTAATAAGCACAGCCTGATACATTCAAAAGAACCTCTGAGAGTCTCAATGCAAGGTGAAATGTTCCTTGAGAGGTCAGGCACCAGATCAGGCATGAACTACCACCCACTTTCTGATCACGAGTCACAGGGCCAACTAAATGCAGAGAGACCAGACACAGGAAGCGAGCGGAAGCCTCAAGTTTATCAGTGGGTAGCATCTCAATCACTGAAGAGCAAGTTGTTAAACACAGAGCCAGCACCACTTCCAACGGCCACCTCACAACTTTTCGGAGAACCAGACCAAGATAGGGTAGATGGTACACAGTTTCCCATAGTGGTGCACAAAGGAACTAAAAAATATCAACCATGGACACATAGTGATCTCACTGCTATAATGAGTAAACTCCCACCGATCACTAGTGGTGGAGGGAGATGGTTGAATAAATTAATTACATTGAGTCATGGTGTAGTTTTGGCCGTGGGTGATATCAGATGTCTGTTAGGGCAAATTTTAAGTAAAGCTCAAGTACAGGATTTTGAAGAAAATGCCAATTTGACATTGACAGATAACGAAGCATTGTATAGTACGGTGAGTACAGACATCGGTAAGGCGCTTAGGGCCCAGTTTCCCACTCCACCAACAGTGTACCAAAACATTAAATTCAAAATTAAACCAGATGAGACAGGAGCGGCTTAGTATTTCAGATGCAATGCTGAATGGGAACAATTGACAGAAGAAAATGGGTTAAATAACCCAGTCACCAGGGACATATTCAGGTCAGCTGTAATGGCAGGTGCACCAGTTGGAGTCAAACAAACCATGGAAAATAGTCCAGACATCCCGTCAGCTTCTAATGAACTATGGGAGAGACATTTGATATTTTACATAGAAAAGGCCTTAGATAAATCTAATAAAGAGTTGGCTGAGGTTGATAAACTGAAAAATGAACTACTTAAATTACAATTGGAGCAAGCAAAACAGGCCACTAATAAAAAGAAACAGATGACACAACAAGCCCAACCACCCACCACTTCAGGTCCCCCGAATGGGCAAAGACCCAACCAGTATTCAAACCGGTATGCCCCACCAGATCCATATATAGGCCCACCATATTCAGGGAATCCCTGGGGAGGGTATCAACAGTATAGAGGGGCTCCCAGAGGTAGGGGTAGCGTAAACAGGGGAGGATACGGCGCACCTAGAGGTAGTACATGTTATGTGTGCGGACAGGACGGTCATTGGGCCCGTAGCTGCCCTCAAGCTGAGCCACAGTCCCAATATTCCGGTGTAAGGTATCCACTTAACGCACCAAATGCAAGGGGATGGGGTCCCAATAGAGGAGGTGGCGGGCGTGGAAATGGTGGTTTTGCCAGGGGACCACCAGCGCCACACAACTCATCATCACCTGATTTAATGGCGCCTGTGCACCCATCATGGGGTCATGGTGATGGTGCAGAGGAATGACGGGGCACACAGAGAACCACCATGAGGGGAATGGCTGAGCCCCTCATGGACATAGTGGTAAACGATACACCACTAAAAGCTCTAGTGGATACTGGAGCTACATACTCCACTGTAATAAGAGGCACCATACAGTCAAAAGATCTGAGTAATAAAACAGTGAGTGTGATGGGTTTCTCTGGTGAAATTGAAAAGTGGCCATTAACTAAACATTTACCAACAACAATTGCTAATCAATCTGTCACGCATTCATTTCTGTACTCCTCCAATGCACCCATTCCTTTACTGGGCAGAGACTTGCTAATTAAATTAGGGGCCAGTATACTATGTTCACCTGATGGTGTCATAGTTGGATTTCCAGATGGAAATACTATAAATTGTTCGTTGGGGTCAACAGAGACAGGAAATCAATGGATGTTGGTGGGGGGAAAGTATAAAGAGTTAGTTGACATTTATTGGGCAGAACTGGAGACAGATTGGGAAGATGAGATGTCCAGTAGCAGTGTAGTGACCCTTTACAACACATATAAGCCATGGATAAACGACATAGCCCTATTTCTACCACCCATAGATCCATTGCATTGTACTATGTTTTATGACAGATTTGATAACACAACCTATGAGGAACTTTTTCAGACCATTGAGGGAACCAAGTGGAGGTTGGTGGGTGATGGCATATTTGTGGGCCAACAGGGTGTGGCAGCCCCAATTGTCTTATCAGAAGAACAAAAAGAATGGTACAGAATGTCTGACACAGCTGCACCTCACATTTCACTGGCATTACATCCTAATCATGAAGCTAGAGAGTTAGGCAGCATGGTTAAAAAACTACTCACTGTAACCGATTGGCAGAATACAAATATAACTGGGGTGTTGTATTCACACAGTCATGATGTGTATTGGATCAAACAACAGACTGAGGATGTAGCCATCCTAAAACATGAGCAACTAGCCAGAAGTCATGGTAGGGAAAACACAGACGGCGAGGGAACTGAAAAAATGATTGAAAGCATGCCACGTGACCTATGGTCTCAGGGCCCAACTGATGTAGGCTTTTGTAACATCACTCCAGTTTCATTTAAATTGTCTACCACAGAACCAGTGTGGGTACCCCAATACAGAAATAAACCAGACGCAGAGGAGGGAGTGAGGCCAACAGTAGAGGGTTTATTGAGCAAACAAGTTTTAACTCCAACCAATTCTGAATGGAACACTCCAATTTTTCCTGTACCAAAACCCGGCTCAAACAAATATAGGTTAGTACATGATCTCAGAGCTATAAACACTTTGGTGGAGACAGGAACACTGAATGTACCAAACCCATATGTGGCCCTGTCCAATTTGTCGCCTGCACATCAATGGTTCACATGCATTGACTTGGCTAATGCCTTTTTCTGCATACCCATTGCTGATGAATGTAAACCATGTTTTGCTTTCACCTACAGGGGGCGCCAATACACCTATAACCGTTTACCTATGGGGTTCATTTTGTCACCAGGCATTTTCAATCAGGTGTTGCAACAGGAATTGACCAAATGTGAGCTACCTGAAGGATGTGTATTGATTATGTATGTTGATGACCTGTTATTGGCAACCACGTCCATGGAAACGTGCATGGAAGCTACCAAATTGGTTTTGAAACAGCTATACATATCGGGTTTCAAGGTGAGCAGGGACAAGCTGCAAGTTTACAGACCATGTGTAACCTTTATGGGCAGAATGGTAACAGCGCAGGGTTCAACATTAACCCCGCAACAGAGACAGAGCATCATTTCTCACCCAAGGCCAGAAACTGTTAAAGATATGTTATCATTTCTAGGCCTCACAGGTTTCAGTAGACAGTATATACCAATGTATGTGTCAGCTACTGCACCTTTAAGGGACTTAGTGAGAGAGCAGGGCATGAAAAACTTGAAAGCAGAGTTACTGTGGACCCCAGAGGCAGAGCTGGCCTTCATTTCATTGAAAGCACAACTGTCACAGGCAGCCCATCTGAATTGTGCAGACTACGCCAAGCCGTTCATCTTAGATGTATCTGAAACACAAAACAGTGCACACGGGGTGTTATACCAGAAGTCGCCAGGTGGTAGGAAGGTTTTGATGTACAGCAGTGTTTTATTGGACCCAATTGAACAGAGACAGCTAGCATGTGCACGCTATGCAGCAGGACTTGCGAAATTGATAACAAAAACATCACACATTGTCATGGGCCATGCACTAACAGTATTGACAACACACTCTGTAATGTCATTTGTAAATTCAACTGCTTTCACTTTCTCTCCCCTAAGGCAGCGGAAGTTGGCAAAGATTTTGGCAAGCCCCAATATTACGTATGTGCATGAGGGAGTTAATATGGCAGATTTAATCACTGAGGGTGAACCACATGATTGCATACCATTGACTGAAAAAGCAAATAAATTGAGAGATGGTTTGTTCGCGGTACCACTGACAACTCCCCCACCAGTAATCACACTGTTTACAGATGGTTGTTGTTTCAGAGCAGCAGATGGCACGTTGAAGGCAGGGTTTGCAGTCATTGAACAGGTTGAAAATGATTTTGTGACAAGAGTAAGTGGCAAATTGGAGGGTAAACAGTCAGCACAGAGAGCAGAAATGATAGCTGTGATTAAAGCCTTGCACTACGCTGGTGAACAAAGGGTGACCATTTTTAGTGATTCTGCATATGTGATTGGTGCTGTACATGTTGAGCTGCCAGTTTGGCTGAGATGTGGGTTTTTGACAACAACAGGCCGGCCTATAACTCACGCTAGCGAGGCCAGAGACCTATTGCAGGCTCTGTTGCTGCCAGAAGAGGTGGCTGTGGTAAAATGCCAGGGTCATGCAAAAGCAAATTCAGTTATTGCTCGTGGTAACGATGCTGCTGACTGCGCTGCCAAAAATGCTGCCGGGTACACAGCCGCACAATTTCTTGTAACATCGGATAGAACAAAATCAGACATTTTACCGCGTTTCACTCGCGAATATCTAATAAAAGAGCAGGCTGCTTCTGCACCTAATGAGAAAAATACGTGGAGGGACCATGGTGCTGTCAGATCTGCTGACGGCCTATGGCAGGCCCCAGACGGTAGACCTGCCATGCCAATGTCACTTTGTGAATCATTGCTGAAACAAGTTCACTCACCTGGCCATGTGTCTGACAAGCAGATGCTCCGCGATCTGCAACATTGGTGGCATCCTTTTTTAACATCTATGGTAACAAACTACACCAGATCGTGTGAGGTTTGCTGTGAACATAATATTAAGCCAACCGTTAAGCCGCAGAGAGGGTCATTTCCAATATCTACCGGGCCTGGTGATGAAATTGTGATTGACTTTACTGACATGGGCTCGAAGGTGAGAGGCAAACAGTATGTCTTAGTCATTGTTGACTATTTTACTTCCTGGCCGGAGGCTTATCCGGTGGGGAGAGAGGATAGCACAGCTGTGATTAAATGTCTCATTAATCATTACATTCCGAACCATGGTTTCCCCAGACGTGTCAGATCTGACAATGGTAGTCATTTCAAAAATGAACATCTCAGACAGGTGGAGCAGGCCCTCGGTTTGACACATAGCTTTGGTGCGGTTTACCACCCACAAAGCCAGGGCAAAGTGGAAAGAATGAACCTGACATTGAAACTAAAATTGGCCAAGGTTTGCGCGCAAACAAAACTAACCTGGTTGGATGCATTACCAATTGCATTAATGTCTATCCGCTCTTCTGTTAACAGGATTACTGGTTTCACCCCATTTGAATTGCTTACAGGTCGTCAGTTTCCAGGTCCAAGGAATGCCCTGGTGCAGGATCCAATCCTGCCTCTAACACATGCCGCTTACTTTGACAAACTAACTGCTCTGATTAAACATTTTTCCTGCCAGGCTACCAACACTGCTGCTGATGCTAGTGACCAAACTGTAAGCACAGCTGACTGGGTGAGAGTCAAGGTGTTCAGGAGAAAGTGGAACGAGCCAAGGTGGTCCAAACCGCTGAGAGTCACCGCTAGGACGTCACATTGTGTAAAGCTGCAAGGGAAAGGCGACACCTGGTTCCATCTCTCTGCTTGTGTTCCATGTGATTCTCCCAGCAGGTCTCTCACGGAAACTGGTGTGGACCTGAGGACTCAGGTCCAAGAGAGGGAGAGTGTTGAAAGTGAAAGTGAATTAGCTGGAATACAGAGAGAGCAAACAGGAAGTGAAACATCAGTGGTAACACTCGCACAACACAAACAACAAAGTCAACAAACACTCTGTAAAATTGTGCATAAAAAAGGTGACATTTTTTCCAGCCCAGCAACAGAACCCCTAGCACACTGTGTGAGTGCAGATTGTGCCTATGGAGCAGGTATAGCCGTACAATTCAAAGCGAAGTACGGTACACAAAAGGTTGTAAGACAGAACAAACACACAGGTGAATGTGCAGTTACCCACGAGGACGACGGCAGATTGATTTTTCATTTAATAACAAAACAAAATTGTACTGATTTACCAACATACGAGAATTTTACCCACAGCCTCAGACGTATGAGAGAGTGGTGTGAGAAAGAAAACATAACAAGTGTATCCACTCCCCGGCTGGGGTGTGGCTTGGATAAATTGGATTTCCACAAAGTGCTGGGAATCCTGACAGAAGTGTTCAGGGACCTGAACATCACAATTACGGTTTATTCATTGTGAATGTCATCTAAGTTTTAGTTTTTGCTATTATTATCGTGTTACTTCCTTTTAATTTTGTATTAGTATTATCGTTTTACTTCTTTCACTATACTTCTACCTTTCATCAAGTATTAAGTTTAAGAGTTTTTTTTTATTTTTTTTTATTTTAGCCAATAGGCATAAGTGTATTTTTCCACAGAGATGAAGCTGTGTGGAAATTGGAAGGTTCTGTGGGCCCTAGGGGTTATAACTGCAATTATAATTATCATGATATTTGGCATAAATAGTGGAGGTAATCTGAAAAATGACAAAAGGTTCAAAACAACATCACAAGATCAATGTATAAAGAGATATGGGGGAATTGAATTAGATTATATAAAAAATTCAACGACGTCATACACCTTTGATTTATGCAGTGTGATAGACTGTGGAGGGAAGAATAGCTCATGGAGGGGATATGATATATACTTGTGTTTGGATATTATGACCACACTATGGTGTCGGGAGCGAGGCTATGATGACAGATCATGGTGCCCAAGATGGAGTGATGTAGTGGCTTATACAGGAACATGGGATCTCCTAAAAAGGACGGGTACAGATGGGGAAATGTGGGAAAACTTAAAAATACAAAGAGATTACAGTCCAGTTCAAAATCCTGTCACCATGTCAATAGGAGAGTGGAGCAGGTTACCCCGGGGAGGCACAGCTATGAGGTATGGGGGAAAGGAGGAGACCACTATGTGGTTGGTAATAGGTGCAGATGTGGATGGAACAGACCCTAAGGGTCTCATAAAAATAAACATTATAGACTCAGCAGAACCCAATACAATCGCGACCGCAGAACTGCCTGACCCGGTGGAAAAGAAACAAGTTAATGAAATCATTGAAATAGATTATACTAAACTAAAACCAGAAGATATAATAGAGATGGCCACAGGCTATGGGGAAACCAATTTATGGCTGGAATGGATCATTTCCACAGCCAGGGAACAGAAACTAGAAGATTGTGTAGGATGTGCTAGAGGTAGACCGGTACTATATACAGAACCAGCTCCCCTATACCCGGAAGACCCGTGGGGTTATGAGTGCATGCTAGCATTAACTAAAGAGGCCTCTCCAAAAAACTGCACGACCTTATCCTCAGTTTTTCCACCAATAGGTAATAACTCGAGAGCGGGACCATTTAGGCCCAATATAGCCAATTACACCTGTTTTAATTTCACCAGGACCAACCCAAAAATTAATCTGGGAACCATTGACCCCGGGTGGTGTAATATCACCTACCAAGACAATGGGTCCATGATTGGAGGATGGGCCAGGTCAGGAATATATTATTATTGTGGGAGTCAAAGGTTAGTAACTAAAATCGAACAAGCATCTAAAGGAACATGTGCCATGGTAAGGTTGGGGGCACCAATAGTCTTAATAGGAGAAAAAGCTGTGAAGCTCCAATCGCAACCCAATGCCATTACTGCCAGACGACGTAGGCATGTTCTAGCTAAAAGAGCAGTAAAAAGAAATGTAGATTTGTCATTAAATAGTCCCACATACATCGATGCAATAGGTGTGCCCAGGGGTGTACCTGACGAATATAAATTAGCTGACCAGATAGCTGCCGGATTTGAAAATATCCCAATATTATCGGCCTTTTTTCCTGTTACCCCGAATAAAAACGTGGATAGGATCAATTATGTGCATTATAATGTTATGAGACTGGCGAACATGACCAGAGATGCGGTGGACGGCCTAGCAGAACAATTGGCACCCACTTCTCTTATGGCAGTTCAAAATAGAATGGCCCTAGACATGTTGTTGGCCGAAAAGAATGGTGTATGTCATTTATTTTCTGATTTTTGTTGTACGTACATTCCTAATAATACAGCACCGGACGGGTCAGTGACCAGGGCACTGGAAGGACTAAAAACTCTGTCCATAGAAATGCGAGAACACTCAGGTGTTGACAACCCCATATCTGACTGGCTGGATAAAGTATTGGGCAAATGGAAGGCAATAGTGACCTCAGTAGTAGTGTCCATTGGTGTATTCGTGGCCATCCTGGTGACCTGTGGATGTTGTTGTATTCCCTGTTTTAGATCCCTGTGCAATAGATTAATAGTGTCAGCAATAGAGAAAAAAGAGAACAATCCGCCCCCGTACAGCATGCCCCTATTAGGCCTACAGAACCTCGAGGATGATGAAGAAGAAAATGTGTGACCTCTTTCAGAGGTCAAGAGAGGGAATTGTGGGATTTTTATGTTGTTTTATTAATCAGTATGTTATGTTATAATCCATATGTGCCATAATGCTTTCTGTGCTGAGATATGTGAGTAAATGTCTGTGTGTAAAGTTGAAAGGCTGTTTCAGTTGGGGGTAGGAACAAAGCCCTGAAGAGAAAACACGCAGAACAGATGGTTTCAATAAACAAGTTGTTTGCTTTATAACTATGTTATATTTAGAGAAAGTGAAAATTAGTATGTTTAACTAATGAATGCATTTAACCAATTCATGAACAATGGAGTACTGTTGTGTTGTTGAATAATTATGTTTTACATATTTACTGCCTACATTTCATGCTGATTGCTAAAAGTGTTAAAGTTACAAAGATGTCCAAATAAGGACTGTGGAAATTGATTTTGTTCCATTTTTATATTTCTTTAATTGATCATTTTATTCTATAAACATTGTGTGTTTCAAATATGCACTGAGCTATTATGTAGAAATGAGGTGTTTATGTTTGAGAGTGGAGAGTTACCAGTTTTTGTGTGTGTGCTGCAAGGAGGAATTTAGGAATTTACGCCTGGCATCAATCAAGATAAGAGAGAGGCCTGAGGGGGAAAGCAAACAGGCGACTATGTCATTAACTAATGCTTTAATGTTCACAGGATAAAATATGCAATGTATTTCTTACTTAATCAGTATTAATCATTGAATAATTGATGTAATAAATATAAGATGTTGTCTTTGATAAATGTGTATTAACCAATGAAATGAAGGTTGCATACAGAAAAACCTAATGGGGCCAGGGCAGCTCAACCTTGAAGAACAGAATCTCCTGTGTGTCTGTTTTCTTTCCTAACAGATGGGTTTTAATAATGATTAAAGTGTTTCCTTAGAAGTAGTATTGCAGTAAAAGATTTAATATGTGTTTATCTATCTAAAGAAGTTAATGTGTGCCCTATTCATATAACCAATTTTACAAATAATGAAATGATGTCATGGTATTGAAATATGTTTTACATAATAATCACTTTCATCTTACAGCTTATGTTTTTTTATAAATGAATGTTTTATTAATGATTTGTTTTTAAGAAAGCATTATAACATGCTATGTGAAGTGGAGGAGTACTGGGGAGAAAGTGACGGACTGCATGGCTCTCAGGGATGAGAGGAGAACAGTTTGTTTCTTCTTTGTCTGTGTGTGATAGGCAACGCCCTCAGGAATGTGGTGATGGAATCTGATAAGGAGAATAGCCAGCTGGGGGAGGAGGATTCTGAAGAAAGAACGGCGATAAATACTCATGTTTTTGTTCTGAGCTGGGAGTTTGTCAAATCCTGCTGTAGGATTTGGGACACTCCGGCATGCTGTAACTTTTTCATATCTGATCAATAAATATTCAATTTAGATATTTGTGTCTTTCTCCATTGATGAACATGCTTTGGACGCCTTAAAGTCCAACATAACCGATGACCGTTTGACCGATGGTTGACCGTATCAACGTTAACCGGTCAAAGTTGTCGGTTGTCGGTTAAAAAAAGGGATCTGTAAATTAGGCTATTATAGACAGTGGACTAAACGCTACTACAGTTAGTCATCTCTTTCTTTCCAAGATCTTTTTGTGTGAAGTGAACAAATCCCTCACACTCAGTTTTTCATAACTGGTCTGTTTGTACTTTATAAACAAATAAAAAACATTTGGCGCGAGGTCACTGCGTTTGGTTTCGCATGCTCACAAGGTTTGCGAAAAGTAAATGCTACAGGTTATTTTTTGATAAATTCCTTTATTCGAATAGTAAATAAAATACAGCAATAAAATAATTAAAATTAAAGTCTCTCCTGGTTGTTTTCCAAATTATTAACATTAACATAAACTGCAGAGTAAGTTTTGTTTCTGTAAATCCTTAGCCATGATTTTTACCACTTTATTAAGTTTTGCTTTGTAGAAAGTAAAAGTGAATTTCGTTTTGTATAAATTGTATCTTAATTTTAATAAATGTTTCATCAACCAAATGCATGTATTTAATAAATACAAAGCAAATATAGCAGAGTATATAATTACCGGTCCGTGCATGAAGGCGCCGGCACGGCGCGTTCACTTGCATTGCATTGTTAATTAGAACGCACCTCATCATAAATAAATAAAACTCAGCGTAGGCCTATATGCGTCATACATAAGCATTAAATATCTTTGCTGCATTTGTTCTAGAACAAACACAGTGCAAGACCTGCTTTGGCCGGTGCGTCTTTTACACATTCTGAAGGTGCCTGTTTAATCCATTGGTTTTATCGTGTTGCAGTCTATTAGGCAACATTCCGCATAAGATGGGTTTAGATTTGGAAATACATTACATCTATATTTCAGTGGTAACAGAAAAGGTGATGATGATCATCCTGTGTCTTTATTATTACTACCCCAAACTAAAGCGCAGTCTCTTCTGAGCTGTCATTTTCTTAAATGAGCCACGGCAATTTTCAAAGGAGCTTCACAAACGCCTTTATTTTCAAGTTCAACGCGATCACCTAGTACCTAAACTATTTCGAAACTAAGCACGCGCCGCATTTGCAGGACTTATGTTTCACGCTGTAGGGGATTTAAAAAGTGTTGTGAGGTCTGTGTGTGTGTGTGTGAGCCGGAGGCAGAGCGCAGAGAGATGCGAGTTGCGAAATTGCAGGCGCGGCTCGAAATGGCTGTTATTTTAAATAGCATAGCATATTTTAAACTAATAGGCCTATCGGTTAACCGGTTTCAACCGGCTAATGAGGCTCGGTGGCCGGTCAAGAAAATTTTTCGTTTTCGCCATCCCTACCTGTGAGTGTCCAGTTTGCTTAGATTTATGCTGACCACACAGCTTACACTCATAGTGATAGCTCTCTTTTGCCTTTCTGATCTTTGGGGGCTCACCTTTCCTCACTCTCTCCTGGTTCTCAAGTTCTGCCTTGCGTCTGTAAGCTGCCTTGACATGATCACATATATCCCAGCACCTAGAGCCTTTTTTACCAGAGTACCAATACATCTCGACTGTGTCTGTTCCTCGAACAAATAAATACAGAGCACCGTTTACCTCGTCTCGTACAAATCTTATAAACATAAAATTAGAACACAATACATTAACAGATGAAACTCAAATGTTAAAATTCGGCCTTCTTAACATTAGATCGCTTACCAATAAAGAACCTATTATCAATGAAATAATTACTGACCAAAACTTAGATGCACTCTGTTTAACAGAGACCTGGCTTAAAGCAGACGATAACATCAGTTTAAACGAATCCACCCCAGAAGACTATTTTTATAAACACGTTCCTCGTCTAAAAGGGAGTAGCTACAATATACAACAAAGGGCCAGATTTACTAAACAGGGCAAATTAGCGCATGAGCGCAATTCCAAAAATGCGCTGATGGGAGTGGTGATATCTGCGGGTTATTTACTAAAAAAGCGCTTTTTAAATAACACAGGCGCAACAGCTGATTTCCATAATGACCAACCAATCTACTAAGAGCAGCGCAAATTAGCGCATGGTTGCAAATAAGCAGAGATGATGCTCCTGCAGGTGCATGTGATATACAGGCCGATAAATAAAGGCAGAGAGACGCGTGAACTTATCTGGTAAAATGATCCTGGAAATCCTCTCCCTTCTACCATGCAGTCTCTGATTTCTGCGATGTCTCCTCCTAGCAACAACAATTGCAGCCATTTCGAGCGCAAAATGATTTAAGACATGCTTTTTTTCGGCGTTAAATAGTCGCGCAAATGCCATACATAACACATGCGCAAACATTAGTAAATCGCGTTGCGTGAATCATTTAAATAGTCTCCTCCCAAAATGTTTGCGTCTGAAAGGGAAACTCCTAGAAATGCATATGCAATCAGGTCAGTCGCAAAAAGAACTAGACCACACCTTTTCAGCGCTAATGATCCACTGCGCGTCTTTAGTAAATTCCGACATCGCTATTTACCGCCAAAATGATGGTTTACGCTGGCGCAAGCGCTTAGTAAATCTGGCCCAAAATGTTCAAAGTAAACCATAAATCAGAACTAAAATTTAATTCGTTTGAAACAATACTGTTAAACATGGAAATAACTGATCGTAACAACCAGGGTGCGATTTGCTGGGGGGGATGCGTGGGATTTCCCCCTTTCTGGTCAATGTATCCCTGCCTCTGCTTAATAATTTTTATCCCCGGTGGGGATAAATTTATCCCCCCCTCAAAGTGATCAGTGCTACTACACTAGTGGCGAGACGGATCACAAAACTTATCACGGATCCGTGGTTTGAATAAAGTCAATTTTGTTTTAAAATGCGCTGCTTTGGCTGGCTCTGATACAGCTGCCGCGCAGCCTCTCTGTATTCACCACTCTGAAGACTTGCTCAATGTCCCGCCCACGGCGCTACCTGATTGGTTACAGAACCGGTTACACCTCACGAGTAAAAGCCTATCAACACATGCGAGATGGTTATGGAGCTGTGTGTCGAAACGATGGAAGGCAGCATATTCATCCGCATATTAATAAAGCGAGAATAAACATCACAATCTGATAATCTGTTTATGATGACAAGCAGAGTAAGTGTCCCAGTCACACCACTGAGAATGGCAGAAGTGACACATGATAAATGCAGATGAGGCGTTTAGCGAGGCGCGGGCGCGTCCAGTTTGCGCAAATGAGGCTAATTGACATAATGCATCTGTCTTTTCTATCATTTCACTGTAGCTCAGCATTGCGGTGTAAAGTTAATGTTATTACTTTAAAAGCAGCAGTAAAGCTGTTTCTACTGTTATGGTTTAACTTTGCAATCAATACATTGTTCATATATGTTTAAGTTGACACTACGTTGTGCCATACAGTTTTGCCATTCAAGATTTAATTCTTGCGTGTTTTTTCGTTGTGCATGATCACAGTTCATATGTGTGGGGAAAGATAAACTATTAGTGTAAAAATATTGCGTTAGGCTGCTTCATGAGTTAAGAATTTTTTTACAATTCCTGCAAATGCAGTGATGAAGTTAATGTTCTCATGATTTATTTTTATGAATTAAAATGTTTTGAAATGTGCTGTGAACAGACGCATTATGTCAAGAATGATAAAAAATCGTCAATAAGCTCATAATTTGCGCTAAAATAGTCTAAATGTTTAGTTTAAAACCATTTTAAAAAGCTGGTTATTTTGATGTTTCTGCGCAAGTTCAGCAGACAGTGAGGTTCGGGTTTGTTCCGATCAGAGCTCGTGAGCGGAGAGCGCATTTCTGAATATTAGAAATATTTTAATTAGAAATATATATATAAAAAAAATATATTATAATGGATTTTTGTTAGGTCGGACAATGATTACCAAATTTCTCTCTCATATTGCTCTTCATAACCACTGAAAACAGTCAAAAAAGTAAAAACTAGTGGTGGGTTCAAAATAACTCATGACGAAATATGGTGAGTACCCACCGTCGCCGAAATCGACGCCTCTGAAAACATCCCCCCCTCTGTTTTTTTCACAAATCGCACCCTGGTTATTCATATATGTTGTTCACACTAAAAACTGTTCATATGACAACACAACAGTTTGGAATATTCTGAAATTAATTTTGTACAAAAACAGAACATTTAATATTGTGGACTGACTAGTACAGTAGCATTACATTGACATAAGAGGCATTTGGCATTTTTTCTTGGAATCGGTCTGTTTTACCTTTGCTTTCTAAAAAAGGACCACCAACTCTCAATTCGCTGGTTTGCAGTCGAGGTGCCATACATATGACTGAGTACTCCAGCAAAATCATCTGTATGATGTGATCTTAATGCACAGTGAATGGCTACCATAGTGCCATTTTCTGTTCCACAGTCTGTGCGAAGGCGTGCAGGAAGCCCAAATTCAAATACACACTGCATATAATTATAAGCAATTATTCCTGGATCGTTATTAGAGCTGGCACTGCAGAGCCACATCACTTTCCTTGAAAATCCATCAATGCATCCACTGATGCCAATACCAAATGGTTTGAGCTTATCATACCCATCAACATGCCACGCTTGGTTTGGTCCTTCTGTAAAGTATCCTCTTCGGACAAACCTGCGTGTATGGCGAAGATGAACTCCAGATGGATCCAGTCTGCGAAGAGCATTCATTACATCATCCCATTTAACTGTCAGGCCATGCTTTCGTCTTAATGTCTGCCACATAGCTCTGTAACCTAAAAGCCGTCCTGAACCCGTCAACTCATGACTAATAGCTGCATGCACAGAGGCAATGGGAGTAAAGTCAGTCCTCCTTGTTAAACCTGCACTCTTTAGCCTTCTCTTTAAGGTCTTTAGACTAAAGATAATGTTGTGTCTTGTTTCAAGAAAGTCACAGATCACTTGGTATGTGTGGCCCTCTAAGAAGTATTTACGGATAAGGCCTGCCTCTGAGAGTTCATCTGAGACCGTTCCTGGGCTTGAAGAGAAAATAGCACAAGATCATCAGGAATACAGGAATCCACAAACACACACATCTTAAAAAAAACATTAAAATCAGTTTAAGTAGTAAAAACAAACATTTGATGCCCTTTAAAAAGTGAAAGTATTTCACAAATTCAAGTAATAAAAGATGAACAAAAGTCAAACCTCCAGCTGGCATTAATGTGACATTATGTGCCTACTTTCATGCATGCATCAAATTCCTAAACACCTTTTAAACACATTCAATAGGAACTGTTATCCTACATGCACAGTTTGGTCTGTATTTGGTGGAGTTTGTGTATTTGCACCAATAAGAGTGATTAATGTGCAATGAGTCTACAATGACCAGTCCTAAACACAAAGCTAACAAAAGTGTCAGGAAAACACTTTGAAATGGAGAGGAATCAAAGTCAGGGCCTTGTAGACCAGTAAAATAAAGCTAAACCAGAACAGAAAGTTAATTTTTGTTCTAGTTAACTAGCTATTAAAATACAATTGACAGTAACTGTATGTCATTAATAATCACGAAATTAAATCATTAAGTGCCAGAGAAATACTTGCCTTGTAGGGCAAAACTTACCGTCATGTAGAAAGGGTGCCAAAAATTGAATGTTGCTGCCACAGGAACTACAATAACATCCAATATGGCCTGCCAATTCACGTCCACAATATGGACAATACATGACCTGAGGAACAGCAACAATGTAATTCCTAAGTGTAACTAAAAGACATTAACATTTTAACTAAGCAGATGAATTTCTGTGACCTTTTTTCAGGAGACATTTTTGCTTAAATATGTACATGTAAGAGAGGCCCCTTATGATTACCTTAAGATACTTGGTACACAAACCTACGAAGTTATTCTCACTAACTTTACAGTGAAAATACATCAGAAGCAAACTGGACAATGAGATTGGCCATCTAAACAAATGTAAGAATCCTCTAACTGGAAATTACGTTTACACTGCCAGTTAATGTTGTGTAATTGTAAACAAACGAAAAGCAAGTAATGTAAAACTTACCGTTAGTTTATCTTAACTTTAACCCTCTTACAACGTGTTTACGCTGTGTAAACATTTCCGGAAACATTTCCCAGACCGGTGCATCACTTTTTGCGTCCCCCCTGAAACACTTCCATTGTCGTTTGATCCGCTTGCAGCGCGTTTCTGTTATTGGTCGTGTTTTTTTTTTTTTAGAACTTGCAGCGCTTTTATTTATTGTTCGTTTGTGAGATTTGGAACGCGTTTCTGTTTTTGTTTGTGTTTTAAGAATTTGCAGCGCGTGTTGTGAGATTTGGAATGCGTTTCTGTTTGTGTTTTAAGAATTTGCAACGTGTTTTCTGTATTTTGATGTGTTGCGAGTTTTTGCAACGCTTGTGTTGTCAAACTGATGAAGATGTTTTCTTTATTTGCTGGTGTTTTTTCTATTTGCATGTGTTTTCTGTATTTGGATGTGTTGCGAGTTTTTGCAGCGCATGTGTTGTCAAACTGATGAAGATGTTTTCTCTATTTGCTGGTGTTTTATCTATTTGCATGTGTTTTCTTTCGTTGCAGTGCAGCGACCCCTGTCGGCCACGTACATCTGCATCTTTTACATTTTGTTGAATTTGTGCGTCAAGTCCTGGGTATGGCTCTGAGTCTTTGGCTGGGTGCAGAGTGCAGAGCGGTGAACTTTTGGAGTTTAGGTCTGAGACGAAGTTCCCGCGGCTGGCTGGGGGGTCGTCCATGACCTGTGTGACCTGGCAGTTTACCTCAGATGATCTGGCTGATTGAAAGGGTAAAGGTTCTCGCACTTGAGCCCAAATTTTTAACTGTTTAAAGTCCATTAAGGGTTCAAAGCGGTCTAGCAGGTCTTTGCCAATGAGGAGTGGGTATGAATCCATTGGTGAGATGTACACAGGGTGTATGATGCTCATAGGACCGATTGTCAGGTGGATGGGAATCACCTGTTGCAGTTGAACTTCAGTCTGGCTGTAAGACTGCACATTCAGCATACACCTTTGGGGTTTAAGGGTCAGATTTTGGGCCTTAGCTCTGTTCTGGAGTCTGGTGAAAAGCTGAGATGACATCAGCGTTAGGTCAGCCCCGGTGTCGACGAGGGCTTCTAGTTCGACCTCATTTTCCAAGGTTATGGATAGATATAGCTTTTTGGCTTCTCCTCTTTCGATCAGGTTTCCCAGGAGGCTTGGTATTGGGGCTGTTGTATTAACGGGAAGGCAGTTAAGGCTGGTTTCCTGTGACTCTGTAGGGAAGGAGACAGTTAACACAGCACTCTCTGGTACTTGCAGGCTTTGGTTGGTTGGTGTCTGAGATATTGTTTGTATGCCAAAGTCTTTGGTTTGTGGGATGAATAAGGAGTCGGGTTTGTCTTCGTGGTCCTGCTTGTGGGGCCTCTTTTGGATTAACTCCTTCAATATTCTCAGAATCTCTGCTGATTTAGACGTGTCTGTGTCACTCTGTTTCTGGGGTAGTTCAGACTTAGCCTTGCTCTTTGTGTATCGAGACTGATCTCTCTGTTGACTGTTTGGACTGTTACCCGTATTTGATCTGCCAGGTGCAGGACGGTTACCTCTAGGTCGTCGGCCAGGTTCCCACGAGCCGCCACCCTTCTGGTTGTCTGATGAGTTTGGCCGGCTCCATGACCTCTCGACGCATCCCATTTGGTGCTTGGGACGAGCCCCTTCATGGCCGTACCATTCCTGGCTGGCTATAAAGTCTCTTGACCCTCTGTTGAAAGGTCTTTCACTGTGGCGCTGTCGTGCGCCCTCCAGTGGTAGTTCAGGGTACCGTTCAGAGACAGGGAGAATGACAGGGTTTTTAACAGTCTTTTCAGAGGCCGCTCTTTGTTTACCATAAGCTTTATGGGCCAAGTCCCGCAACTGCCTGGTTGTCATCGTGCGAGGGCAGGCCATAACCCCTAAGTGTTGGCTTACTGTGAAATGAAGATTTCGCAGGAAAAGGGTCCTGAAGTTAAAGTCCTCCTCCATTCCTGGCTCATTCCGTGAGCCAAAGTAAGCTCGCCTGAGTCTGTTGTAGTAGGCCTGTGGAGTTTCGTTTCTGCTCTGTTTGAGGTCCATTGCTGTAACTAGTCCTTGTTCTGACTCTGGATCCGAAAACTCTTCTATTAAAGCCTTTTTCAGCTGCTCGTAATCCATCTTGACGTTTTCTGGCTGCCAGTCAAGGAAACTCCTCACCTCACGACTGGAAGTAACCCGTAGCAGATACAGTTTTTCTCTTGTGGTTACATTTGGCAGTGTTTGCACATAAAAGTCAATGTCCTGCAGGTAAGAGTGGATATCATGGCCACCTGCAGGCTCTGGGGTAAATGTTGGGATATTTCTAGCCAGCTTGTCGAGGTCTTTGGGTGCCACGCCGGGCATGTCTGCAGGCGACCTCTGGAAATTTGTTTGTCCCCACCCCTCTGTGGTAGTGAGAGGTTCTGGGATGCTGGCTGATGTCTTTAACAGTGGGCTCCCGCCCCCCTTTTCAACAGAAAAGCTTTGGTGGGGGGGTGCAGGCTCACTGGTTGAATGAAAGGGAAAGGTTGCTTTTTCCCTTACTTGTTCAGCTTGCAGTTTATACGCATAAATGAGTTCTCTTTGGGCGGAGTCAAGGTCGTCCCTAGCCTGGTCTCGTTGCTGAGCCAGAGCTCGAACTTCATCTCGAGCCGCTCGCAGGTGATTCTCACAGGCCTTCAGCTTGGCATCACGTTCCTTCAGTTCTGCCTTTGCTCTCACCAGAAGATGTTCAGCCTGCTGGAGCTTTCCAGACAGCTCTTTTCTGGCTGTCTTTTCCTGTTGCTCCTTGTGCTCTGTGTCTGTGCGGAGTTTTGACAAGGCCTCTTGGAGTTGTCCAATCTCGTCCTTTAGCCTCTAGTGTTCCTCCTCCGTCGATGGGTGTTGATCCTCTAATCCCTGTGTCAGCTGATCTAGACGATTCTGCGCGTCCTCCTGATTCCTCCGTGCCTCTGCCGCTTGGAGCTGTAGAGCTGCTGCATCCTGTTCCAGTTGGGCGATGTTCCTTTCGCCCAGTTTAAGCTGGATGATGAGGTTGTGAGCGATGGCACCTGTGATCTTGGCTATATCCTTGTGACTGTAGCTCCTCGTTGGGTCGAGGGCTATGAACTTGTTCAGGGTGCCGTCGAGTTGCTCTCTTTCCAAGTGTTGCAGTTCATTGGTGAGGTTGGGCAGGAGTTCAGATGTCACAGTGCTGAGCCAGGCCTCTAGCTGGTCCCAGTGGTTGACAGGGCTTGGTGATCTGGACATGTTGACACACTGATAGAAGAGAAAACACAAAGAGCCAATGCGAGTCCGCACAGTTCAACGAGCTACGGCAATAAAAAAAAAATATATATATATATATGTGTGGGCTATGAGCTTATTATCAGGGCCTTTCTCCAGCGGCACAGATAATCAGTGTGGGGGAAAAAAAAAGGGAAAAAGTTTAGTAATTTGTCGCTTTGTTAAAACCTATAGGTCGCCTTGGACATTTGGTAAATCGAGCGTATTACTAATGAATTCTCCTAATGGTTTGTGCAGTTTTGCTCTTTCAGCCCAAAATAAAGTGAATCAAAATAATTAAAATTAATTAATTATAATGATTAAAATAAAATAAAACAAAATAAAAATAAAGAATGAGGAGGATAGGTTGCTGGAAATGAAATAGGTACGGAAAAGAGAGGAAAGATAAACAAATAAATAAAAAAACAAACAAATAAAATGAAAATAATACTAATAAAATAAAATGAAAATGGGAATTGAGACAGCCAACAGACAAAGTCCTAAGGCTGGGAAAATTAAGAGGATAGGAGGTGGAAAAGGGGTTTCCTGTTTCAGCTTAGCAGGTTCTCTACCCTAGATTTGATGACAGGGCCTTACAGGGAGAGGGCACTATGGAGTCATGCGAGCTAGGGGAGTGGCTTAGCTAGAGTGGCTGGGCTAGACCCAATGTGAGAGGGATCTGGTGCCTCTAGTGGCTACAGAGGGGAGAAAAGTGCATCTCTTTTACACCAACACTCGTTGACTATTTAAGACAACCCAGGGTGGAACACAGAGACAAGGCGCTTCCCTGAGCATGCAGCCAAGAGTGCCGGGCCTTCTGCCCTCCCCACCTCGACCGCTCAACAGTCACGCCCTTCACACCGCCAGCCGCACTCAAAGGTGTCACCCACCAACTGGCACTGCCGCTAGGGCTTTTGTGTGTCAGCTGGCAAGGTTAGCGATTGGAGTGCCCGGTGGCAGAGGTTGCACTGTGTCTTGCTGCCTAAGGTGCTAAAAGGAGGGAGCTACCTCAGCACCCCGACTGTACACACTCGAGTCAGTTCAGCGGGACCGGTCTCTTGTAGAACTCACTGCTGGCGAAGTCCTGATTCATCTATCAAGTGTTAGCTTTAAAGAGATGCACAGGTGCTTATCCTATTGCACCAGTTAAAAACATAAATTAATTCACTGAGAATGGGACTTATAGGGCTGAATTCTATTCACAGTAAAGAATTGATTCAATTAAAATTTAAAATAAATCAAACTGCATTAAATTTAAATTTAAACTTAATTAAAATACAATCTCTACAATAGAAAAGAGAACAGGAAAGTAAGGGGCGAGAGAGAACAGCAAAAAAAAAATAAAAATAAAAAATAAGATAAATTAAATAAATAATAAAAATTAAATAAAGAAATAATAAATTAATAAAGCCACAGCAATATTAATTATGATTTATCATTTAAGACCATAACCTTCAATATGTAGGAAATAAAACTACAAAGTAGTAGAATAACCTAGTTATTGAAGTAATGTCAAAATTCCAAGTTTGACTCCTGTCATACACTTCCCAAAAGAGTTTATGAGAGGGCCAACTGAACTTTCCCCACCAGATGGCGATATTTCGCCCAACAAACAAACAAAGCGGAAGTCAGGCGTAAAGTAAAGGAGAAGTGTTAGACACTCAAGACTGACATCTAGTGTTAGAACTAGGTAGTACGCTTTAAACTGACAAAGATTCGCTTCTATTCAACAATTACATCGGCGGCCGCTGCGTTGCTAAGACGACGGATGTAATTTGCTCGTGTTCGCGTTGCCTATTTTAATTTTGGCTTAGTTACTGGGACACGCAATAAACAAAGAGTCCAACGTGCTTTATCGTACGTTGTGACTATAAATACTTGATCAAGTTTTCATTTCCTTAAAAAAAAATTGAAGTCTTACCCTCGGTGCTTACAATTTAAGAAAAATCCACGTACGTGAATAAAATGGAAAAATACAATAGACAGCTTCTCTAATTGTAAATAATTTCCTGGAGATTAAACAAAAAGGCCTTATCAGATGGGAGTACTCACTCGACCACCGCTTCGCTCTAAATAAAGGAATTCTACTCTTTATTAGGCGGAATCAGACTGTAATGCAGCGTATCAAAGGGTTTTTAATACGGTTACCTTAAAGACTGCAGTTAACTATACATAACAGGGGCGCGAGTCTGTTACGTCCTGAAAATGATACAGGAAAATACATTTTCATTCATACAAATAAAGAACGAAATCAGTTATAGCTGGTAGTTCTTTTTCATTCACACAATGCAAAAACACATTTGACTTGTAACTGGTTTGCTCAGAAAATAATGTTTAAATCTGCCCGCGCGTTCTCCACCATTAATATGTAGCGATTCAGCGGGAGGAGGGGAATAAGGTTATTTGAAACACTATAAACCTCCGACCGAAATACTACGGGGATTCCCAAGGGAATCTTAGATTTTAGCTCAAAAGGGAATATTATGTATAATTAACTGTAATTAACTATACAAGTTTATCAGGTTTTACCTGGCGTAGCAGAATTAATAATAACAATTAATTAATACGTTCGTCCACCGAAGACATATATCCATAATCGTATATTAACGTCTAAGAAATGTTAATTTCATGGCCTTTAAAATTAACCTTCTCACTGATATACAGTGCTACTCGCAGCTTGTAGCTTGATCAAAAGGCAGAAATAGTGACTTTAATTTTGTGAGCATTGAACACAGAAACAATTAAATTGTGAAAATGCAAAACCGGTTTATTAACTACAAAACGAAGTACACACAATGACTAACTAAACATACACATATACAATAACATAAAACATAGATGAGAAAGAAAAGACTGAAAAGCTAGAGAGAGAGTAAAAGATTGGCAAAAACACTATTGCTTAACATCTGCACAAACCATCGGAAAATCTCTAAGGATCGCCTTAATTTTCATAAGGGGTAAAGCTTAAACATCAGCGAGTAGAACAAGGTTAATACTTGCATTTGGCTCTTTGTGATGTAGTAGAAGTTTCTGGTGCGCGCGGGTGCGAGCAGAGAGAGAGAGAGAGAATCCAGGTGTGTTCGTAAGTCCGTTTGGTTGTTCCGTATGGCGGATTGTTCCGCGTAAATTGTCAGAACTCGAAGTGCAAAGTGCAAGCCAGGAAATTACTGTCCCGAAGAGTAGGACAGGGCTCAGAGAAAAGATGATGAATCCGAGGGACTCTGGGTGAGTCTCAGCGAGTTTCCAAACTGCGCTGACAGGTTACCTGAGTAACCGAGCGACTGAGCGCTCCTGAGTGATTGAGCGATTGAGCTACTGAGCAATGATGGCTTGGACGATAGGCCGTTTTGACCTTTCACGCGCCCAGCCCATTTTAGGTGAATGACCAATGTGCGAAGTGTTCGATCGCGCGGGAAACAAGCCTTTGTTCTTTCAGACATCACATTTGCGTAATTGCCAAATGATAAAAGTTTGTTTCCATAACTCTTCAAATCGATATTAAATGACATTGATGCAGCTTATGGTAATATGATACATAGAAATGATTAGGAAATAAAGAGTGGATTAATTTGATATTAGACAAGACATGGGTTTAAGATCACGTTGAATAATAATTTCATACCTAAGATATGAACCATGCTACAGTGAACAAAATCTAACTAAAGTGTTAACACACAGTTATATCACACATACAAGATCATGCAGTAAAGGGATATAAAATATATATACATTTAAACAGCTCATTGTGATCTTTAAACGTGGTTTCATCAGAGACATATCGTCTGTGCCCCCTGCTGTGTCTCTGGCAAGTGTCGTTCGATCGGTTCTCAGGTTTCTCTGGTGGGATTCCTTTGAACCTCCTTTGAAGGCTGCATTTGTTTTAATTGTTTTAATATCTGGGGGATTGTGTTATCAGGACACAGGGTTATCTAAAGTCACAATTTTAGGGCTGTTTACGATCCAGATGCCAAAGGGCCTCAATCTGACTCCGAGCCCTTTGCTACATGTATTTTATGGCTTTTAGACAGCGGCTGTCCGGACTGTGCTCGTTTTACGATGTCAATCAACGCGTTGTTTTTTCCTGTGTGTGTGTTTTTTGTCACGCGTATGTTTGTCATTTTTATGGATGTGTAAAAAAGTTTGTAGTTTTAGACTGTCCAGTTTCTGGACTGTCATGTTTTACGAGCGGTCTCTCTCCCCCTCCGTTCTCATCAGCCCCCAGCACGACTCACAGCGGGGTGCCCTTGTAAACAAGTAAAGATTTCTAAAACTCTATGTTGGTAAAATAAAATGTAATTCACCCCACGTTGACAAAAAGTAAAGGTTTATTTTAGATTTAGGGAATTCTTGAACCAAGTCTCTGATTAAAACTTTTGATTGTAACTTCACAAGTTATTTAATTAAATATTCCGTATACGTGTATAGTTAAAGCAATGCCCTATGCCATAACCTTCGGCGCTGTCAATACTACAATCTTTAGACTAAAGTCTAAACTAAATAAAATTTTAACCGGTTCACGAGATCCGTGAGTCTTTTCACGACCCCGCTCTCTATGTTCATGCGCATTAAAGCTCGCTCACCGGCGGTGACAGAGAATGCGCCGGGTGCACGTTCATATATCTCATTAAGAAACTTTTAAGCGATTAAAGACATTTTCATCTCATCTTCTGGGATTGTTTTTATTAATGTCTACTTAAAACCATCTATGAATATGTGTATATTATACAACAAATCGTCTCGGTTACGGATGTAACCCTCGTTCCCTGAAGGAAGGGAACGGAGACGTCACGTCGTGACCGACGAATTGGGAACTCGCTTAGAGAGACCAATCTGCTTCGTAAACTACTAAAACGCCAATGAACTTGGCATTGAGATATTTGCATAATGCTAGCGCCGCCCCGCCAGGTGCGTATATGAGCCGCAGGTGCAAATATGGAAATTAGCTTCGTTTCGCTTAGAAAGCCGGAAAGTGTGACCGGCCGATAAACAGCAGGGAGCAGCCCTGTGGCGACGGGACGTGACGTCTCGGTTCCCTTACTCAGAAAGCAGCACCGTTGATAAATATCCAAGCAACAAGGCCACTTGAACTTGTCTGTATGGATTTTCTATCTCTCGAGCCAGATAAAAGCAACACCCGGGATATCCTTGTGATTACAGATTACTTCACCAAATACGCGGTTGCTATACCAACGGCCAACCAAAAAGCTAAAACAGTTGCTAAAAGCTTATGGGAACAGTTTATTGTGCACTATGGTTTCCCAGAACGCTTACACTCCGATCAGGGACCAGATTTTGAATCGCATACGATTAAAGAGCTTTGTGCGATAGCTGGCATCCAGAAAGTCCGTACTATACCCTACCATCCCCGGGGAAACCCAGTGGAGCGATTTAATCGCACACTGCTAAGTATGCTGGGAACCCTGGAGGAAAAAGATAAAAGTTGTTGGAGAGAGTTTGTTAGGCCCTTGGTTCATGCATATAACTCTACAAAGCATGAAAGTACAGGATTTTCCCCATATGAGCTGATGTTTGGCCGTCAACCCCGACTGCCACTTGATTTAGCATTCGGTTTGCCTACAGAGAGTAATTTGCAGATCTCACACTCACAGTATGTGCAACAATTGAAGTCTCACCTAAAAGAGAGTTATGATGTTGCTATGCGTAATGCACAGAAACTTGCAGAGAGAAACAAAGCCCGCTTTGATAAGTGTGTGAGTGCGTCTGTGTTAGAGGTTGGAGATCGTGTGTTGGTGCGAAATGTCAGAATACGTGGGAAACATAAACTTGCTGATAAGTGGGAGTCTAAGGTCTATGTTGTGGTGAACCGAGTAGACAACTTGCCTGTTTATATTGTTCGTCCAGAGACTAAGGACGGTCCACTTCGTACTCTTCATAGAGCCCTGTTACTTCCTTGCGGTTTTTTGCCAGTATCTGAAGCTGAAAGTTCAATCGAACCAAAAACCGTTTCTAAATCTAAGACTAGGTCAAGAATTGAGATGCAAGAGTCAGAAGAACTGACCCTTAACCCAGAAATTGATGATGAAACCTCTGATCCTGTGTTCAGAATTTGTCCAGGTAGGAAAACGAGGTTTATAACTTATCATGACTTGCCTAGACCAGACAGTATCTTACCTGATGTAACTTTAGAAAGACCCTTACTGTGAGTAATCCAGAGGAAGTACTTTCACCTGAAAAGACTAAAGAATACTTACCGGTTGAAGTTTCTGTTGAAAAATTACCTGATGTTGCAGAATCTGATGAGTTGACTTGTTCTCCTGAAATTTCAGTGAGTGGTAATGAAGTAGACAGTCCTGGAAAAGAGTGTAATGAAGTTAGTAATGCTTCAGATGAAGATGATAATGTTGTCGCTGAAACTCAGAAGTGTAGACGTTCTACTAGGGAAGAAACTAAACCTAAGATACTTACCTATCCAAGTTTTGGAAATCCCTTAATTCAAGTTGCGCAATCTTTGTTTCAAGGATTAAATTATGCTTTTGTTACTGCCTTGAGTGGTATTGAAGATCCTAGTGAGTTAATTGAAGAGTCTCAAATAAAAGTTGTGTAAGGATTTACATATCTTAACTTAGGTTACGAGGACGTATACCTAGTTAGTAGGGGAGAGTGTAACCCTGACCTAATTTAGCTCAAGTTAAATAATTATTTTTCATATGATTGTTATATTTTTATGTTCATGTTTTATAAATGTTTGTTGCATTTAATAAGTTGTAAATAAATTTGTAAAGTGGGAAAAATTGTATAAAAAGAAAAAAATGTTTAATATGACGTAGTCGAGAATTGACCAATGAGTTCAGACGCTCTGTGTCGCGTGAGTCAGCAGAATCCGGGTCATACATAGCGAAGAGCGCTGAACTTGAGTGTGTGTTTATAACTTGAGAAAATAAGACTTAAAATGTTAAATATAATTAAAATCCTTTTGTAATCTTTGAGGGGAGACCTAATATGAACACATCCGTGTATATTTTTTTTGGAGTGGATTTTATTTTCGTTTTTTACCGTGTTGAAACATTGGATGTGGTGAGTAAATGCTTAATTGCTGTTTATTGAAAATAATCACAAAACAATCGTTTAAATGTCAAATGTTTATTTAAATTGTTGTGTGTATGTAATATTTGTTGTGTATTTTGTACCATGTGTGTTATTTGACGAAGCGATTTGATGCACGTGAGCCTGTATCTCACGTGGCTATATGGTCTTATACACGTGAGCCTGTAATGAACAGAAATTAACATTTAGCAGTTAAAGGATGATAATGATTTACATTTTGGTTATAATAAGGTTATTGTGATGGAAAAAAACAATACTTATTCAGAAGTTTTGTTAATATTGAGGTGGTTTTGTTAATGAATAGTTTAAGATAAAATTTGTATTGAATCTTCTGGCTTATTTTAAATCAACCAGATCTCACGAATTTCCGTGGCACAGTCACGGAATTTTTTGCTAATTTTTCCGTGGCATTCTCACGGATCTCCTCATATTTCCGTGGCCCTGCCACGGACTTTCTTTTCCGTGGCATTCTCACGGATTGGTTACTCAACTGTTTTGTCCTATTTTCTTACCATTGTCGCTTCGGTTTAGGGTTAGATTTACATAAAATGACATCCCTACCCAAACCCAACTCTAACCCCAACACCAGGCGACAATTGATTAAAGTTTAGAAAATATAAAAGAATACATCAGAAAAAATAGTATAAACCAATACTTAAAGTGACATACTAACGCAAACACCAAATCTAACCCTAAACCGAAGCGACAATGGTTTGAAAATAGGAAAAAGCAGTTGAGTAACCAATCCGTGAGAATGCCACGGAAAAGAAAGTCCGTGGCAGGGCCACGGAAATATGCGGAGATCCGTGAGAATGCCACGGAAAAATGAGCAAAAAATTCTGTGACTATCCCACAGAACTTTGTGAGATCATGTTGTTTAAATAGGTCAGGGTTTTTTTGTGGATTCCATTGGATGTTTCTTTGATGGCGAGCTACCCAGGTGAATTCTGTAAAGGAGAAGAGGACAACAGTTAATGCAAGGATTCATATGGACTGAGACTTTGCCTTTTTCTAAAATATAGAAGAGGATTTCAGTAAGGACTGTGGCTAACAGCTCATTTGCATCGTTGGACTTGAGATAAGTAACGAATATCTGATATCAGAACTGAACTGATTTGAACTGGACATTGATTCCTGAGTTATGATTCTTGAACTGTGATTCATATCCTAATGTGAACGTTTGAATATCGTCTCGGTTACATATGTAACCCTCGTTCCCTGAAGGAAGGGAACGGAGACGTCACGTCGTGACCGACGAATTGGGAACCGCTTCGCGGGTGACCTATCTGCTTCGAGAAACCTTTAAAACGCCAATGAACTTGGCATGCAGATAATTGCATCTGCCGGCGCCGCCCCGCCGCACAGGTATTTAATGAGCGGCAGGTGCAGTTATCAAATCAGCTATTTTTTGCTGAGAAAGCTGGACAGAAGAAAAGGGTCCGGCCGATATCAGCAGTGGAACAGCAAACTGTGGCGACGGGACGTGACGTCTCCGTTCCCTTCCTTCAGGGAACGAGGGTTACATATGTAACCGAGACGTTCCCTTTCAGTCGGTCACTACGACGTCACGTCGTGACCGACGAATTGGGAATCCCTACCAAAGCGCCACTGAAGCTGACCCTTCCAGTGCCTGCATAAGCCCTCCGACTCACCTCTTTAAGGGAACGGAAATGGGGTTGAAGCAGAGGCCGGTCACTACTTGTTCCTTAACCCACGATAGTGACTAGGCGAACTGGGAAGCGAACTCGTCAGGCGGGACTAAGATCGCTGCGGAAAGAAAACCCTCTAGGGGTCTACCACTAAGGTGATGGATAAAAAGACACAAGGTCTATAAAAAAATACACTCTCTTAGCAACACTAGAGAGGCGCGGAACGAACTCCGCTAAGGGAAACATGGTAAATCAGAAACTTTCCACGGAAATACTCACAAAGAAACCACTAGGGGGCGC
Source organism: Paramisgurnus dabryanus (assembly GCF_030506205.2). Classification (NCBI taxonomy): domain Eukaryota; kingdom Metazoa; phylum Chordata; class Actinopteri; order Cypriniformes; family Cobitidae; genus Paramisgurnus; species Paramisgurnus dabryanus. The sequence goes on along the minus strand of NC_133359.1, from coordinate 28,375,334 downwards.
AATGTGGGCGCTAGCCTCACCCAGATAGTCAAGGATACATCTAGTGAGAGGCTGGCAGCCGATGCTCCGCAACATCGGCCACCAAGCGGTGGAGAAGACAAAAAACATTTTTTGTAACGTTTTTGCCTTGATGGCCTTCCATAATGGTGCGGTTTTTGCGCAGCACCAAAAAGAAGGGCTCCAAGCCGACACAGGAGCCGTTCCTCGATGTTCTCACTGATCTGACGAGAGAACTCGAGAGGATACCGGCTCAACACGAACACTATAGAATCTAGTGAACGTATTAGGTGTCGCCCAGCCAACAGCTCTACAAATATCTGAAAGCGAGGAACCACGAGCCAAAGCCCAAGATGAAGCCACGCTTCTGGTTGAATGGGCTCTCAACCCAAAAGGGCAAGGAATGCCCTGTTTCTCATAAGCCAGGGCGATTGTGTCTACAATCCAATGAGACATCCTCTGTTTAGTGACAGCTTTCCCTTTCTGCTGACCACCGTAACAGACAGAGAGCCGTTCTGAGGTCCGAAAGCTTTGAATGCGATCCACATACACACGTAGTGCACGCACAGAACATAACAAAGCCATGGCTGGGTCTGCCCGAAAGCAGCGCTTGTAAGCTCACCACCTGATCTCTGAAGGGAGTGGTGAGAACTTTAGGCACGTAGCCCGGCCGGGGTCTCAGTGTAACGCTGGATTCAGCCGGCCCGAACTGAAGGCACGAATCGTTGACCGAAAATGCATGAAGATCCCCTATCCTTTCAATAGAAGCCAATGCGAGGAGCGTCAAAGGTTTCATAGTGAGAAACCTGACGCTCACCGTCCGCAGAGGCTCGAAAGGGCAGCCCTGAAGGGCTTTCAGCACCATGGACAAGTCCCAAGGAGGAATAGAGGGAGGGCGCGAAGGATTCAGCCTCCGTGCACCTCTTAAAAACCTAATGACCAGATCGTGCTGACCCACAGATCTACCGTCTATGGGTACGTGATGCGCGGATATTGCCGCGATATCTACTTTAATGATAAGTGGTGACAGCCTCTTCTCCAAGCGGTGCTGGAGATATAAAAGCACAATACTGATCGAGCATTCCCGGGGGTCCTCTCGTTGAGAAGTACACCATACAACAAACAGGTTCCATTTCAGCGTACACGCCTGCCTCGTAGACGGCGCTCGCGCTACAGTGATGGTGTTAGATACCGCCTGGGGTAAATCACCTAAAACCTCCGCGCCCCGTCCAGAGACCACACATGGAGGTTCCACAGATCGGGGCGAGGGTGCCATAATGTGCCAGGGAATCAGCCAGGGAGGGACTGTCGCGAGGAGAGTGAATTCTGTAAAACCAATTCCTAGTTGTCCGGTACGGCGCAACTAATAGAATGCGCTCCTCGTCCTCCCTGACTTGCACAGTGTCTGCGCAATAAAGCTTACTGGGGGGAAACCCCGCGGCCAGCTGTGTGCCAGTGCATTCACGCCGAGTGCTCCCTCGGATAATGAATAAAGCAGGCGACAATGGGTTGTCTCTGAAGAAGCAAACAGATCTAACTGCTCTGCCGAAACATTTCCAAATCAGCTGAACCGACCGGGGGTGGAGCCGCCACTCGCAGGGGCGCGCTGCTCATGAGAGCGCGTCTGCCGCTGTGTTCAGCGACCCCGATATGTGAATGGCACGAAGAGACCTCAGATACTTCTGACTCCAGAAGAGGAGAGACGGGCGAGATGCGACAGGTGACGAGAGCGCAGACCGCCTTGGCGATAGATATACGCTACAGCCGCAGTTTTGTCGGTGTGCACTAATACATCTTAAGCATCGAATCACGTTGATGAAACGGACGAGCGCAAGATATACAGTGCACAGCTCGAGGCAATTTATGCCAATGTCGCTGGAATGTCGACCAGACCCCCGAAGCGACGAGCCCGCCGTACGTAGCTCCCCACCCCGTTGTAGAGACATTTTTGCCAACAATAGCATGCCTGGAGACCTATCTCAGTGGCATCCACACCCTGAGAAACGCTGGGTCTGACCACGGGGTGAAAGTGTGACGGCATCTCGATGTAATTATAATACTGTGAAAGCCGGTGAGCCACGCTCTCCTCGGGACTCGGTCATAAAGCCAACACTGAAGCGGTCTCATATGGAGCAGCCCGAGCGGTGTCACAGCCGCAGCTACTGCCATATGCCCCAGAAGTTTTTTAAATTATTTTAGTGGAACCGCAACCCTGCCTTTAAATGTTTAGGCAAGTCAGAATTGACTGAACACGCGCTTCTATGAGACGTGTTGATAAATCGACCAAATCCCGTTATATTCCGAGAAAAGAGATCCTCTGCACGGGGCAAAGTTTACTCTTTCCCCAGTTGACCTGAAGACCGAGACGAGCGAGGTGTTAAAGTACACGATTTATGTGTGTGCGCAGCATCTGACGAAACTGAGCTATTATGAGCCAATACGCCAAAACGCAAACACCGCTCTCTCTCTCAGGGGCTGCAGTGCGCCCTCCGCAACTTTCGTGAAGACACAGGGAGAGAGAGAGAAAGCCCGAACGGTGAGACTTTGTACTGATATGCCCACCCCTCGAACACAAAGCGGAGAAACGGCCTGTGTCGGGGAAGTATGGAGACATGAAAGTACGCGTCCTTCAGGTTGAAGGCTGCAAACCAATCCTGTGGGCGGATGCATTAAAATATGCTCCTCTGCGTAAACATTTTGAACAGCATTCTGTGAATTCTGTGAATTCTCGACTCAGTATGCAGATCTAGGATCGGACGCAACCCGCCACTCTTCTTGGGTACAATGAAGTAAGGGCTGTAAAGCCCCGACTTTATCTCGGCTGGAGGGACCGGCTCGATCGCGTCCTTCGCCAATAGGACAGCAATCTTCCGCACGCAGTACGTGCGCATCGGCAGCCTACACCGTGGTGAAGCCTGAATATTTGAGAGGTAGCCGGGCAAATTGAATGTATAACCGAGACGGATCGTGCGTAAAAGCCAACGCGACGGGCTGGGAAGCTCTTCCCAGGCCCCCAGATACCGAGCGAGAGGAAATTAACGGCACGATGTGTACCCGTGGCGTGCGGAGACGGGGAACTCAACGACGCGTGCTCTTTGGCCGCATTGTGAGATGTGGTGTGTAATGAAACACTCACCCGAAACCGCTGATGGATGCTGAGCAAAGGGGGCTCCCTTGTAGATGTCCCGCTCGATACATCCGCTGGCGAATGAGGAAGAGGAGAACGTAGGGTTTTGAGCCCTTCCGAAACTCCTATATGCCTCCGGGGACCTGGAGAAAGAAGAGGAATTCGCTCTTTGAGGTTAGTGGGTGCCGATTGAAGTCGGCGGAACACAAACGAAACCAAGGATTCCCCACCCGGCCCTCCTACGGGGTGGGGGGGAGAGTGATGTTTTCACAATCTCCTGACGAGCGATCCTCTCCATCTTCAGGTCGCCCGACTCAGAGCCGCTAAGTTTCATTTTCCACCTTTGTAGCGGGCTGAGTGGGCGGGTGAACAGCTTACGACAGGTTCCTTAGAGCTGCCGGGATGAAGGAACGAAAAAGCCGTAGCAGGACACCCTCGGCGAAAAGCAGACCAATATACTGACGTAACGGAGGGGGCAGCTAGGCTCCGACGTGGCATGAAGCCTCAGTCTGCTCTAAAGCGGCCGATCATTGTTGAACACTCTCAGCCGCGTCGCCGAAATGGCTGGTCTAAAAAGGAACATTAGGGCGATTATTAATGACCTACTTAATGCCCGCAAGACACAACCAGAGATGGCGTCCCTGGACCACCGGGGGATGGGCATAGCACGTCCGGCGGCCTGTGGGGTGAACCCAGTCGCTCGTAGCGCCAGGTCAGAGCCACACAGGATTCTTTAGTTGCCGGACCGTGACCTCGCCTGTGCAGATCCTTCAGTGCCGTAGCCTGCGGACCTGCATCACGCCATGGCGCGCACGGCAGAGGACGCCTCTCACAAGCCCGTGGGTCTGTGAGGGGAGGGAGGCTGGTCTCTTGGAGCAGCATAACCCTTAGCGGCCCCGCCGTCAGGAGAGGTGAGAGGTGATGGCTGAACGGTCGGTTCCGGGAGGAAAACGAGTTTTCCACGACCGTGTCAACCAACATGCACCCCGGGAAGAAAAGGCACAGAAGGTTGGGGCTGTTCTTGCAGTCCTGAAGTGCCAATCATCTAGGCGGGACGGTGCGGGTGGGGGAGGAGCTCTCCGCTCCACACAGACCGTCTCCGCGCTCCCGAGCGTACATGGCCGCCACTCGGGGTCGAGCACGGGAGCCCCTACCCAACCCGAAGGCGGGAGTGGGTCCGAGTCGGCGACCGAATAGACGACCCCCTCTCCGATGCTGTGACAGAGATAGAATCCTCGTGAGGGCTGAAAGAGGACGAGAGCACGTAGAACACGCGCCACCCGTCTCTTACGGCACCTCTGGCTGTGGATGGGGGTGCTGAGAGTCACTGGACGAACCAGCTAACCGATTCAGCACCGTTTATATGGAGATAAGATTTCCGGAGTTTTGCCACCGCACCTTTAACGGGGCTCCGCAACGGAAAAAAGGGGGTGACGTTCCCGGAGGTACGAAACCCGTCTCCGCCATCCAAGAGGTTCACGCTCTCTTAGGAGTATGAACCCTCCACGAACGCCGCCTCAGCATGCACTCTTGCGCACGAGAGAGGACGATCGTGGCCACCCGGGGACCCATACATTTGCCGCATCCAGAAACACGGACAGAAAGACATCTTTAAAAAGACGCTCCTGCCTCAGTGCAAGTGAAATGCTGTCTTTAAAAAGACGCAGAACACCGCAATACTCTTTTAGAGGAAACACTCTTTTAATGTGCTGATGTTGATGAAGCACACAGGGGAACGGCTACGCACACACTCAACTAAGAGTGAGAAAAAAAATTAAAAAGAGAGGTGGAACACCCGCGAGCCTCCGCTGAAATGCCTTTGCCCAACCAAATCAAACACGCAGAGTTCTCCAAAGAGCAGAGCTTCTCGTGAGCAGTCAGTCTGCCAGCTTTCGAAGCTAAAAAGCTGATTTGATAACTGCACCTGCCGCTCATTAAATACCTGTGCGGCGGGGCGGCGCCGGCAGATGCAATTATCTGCATGCCAAGTTCATTGGCGTTTTAAAGGTTTCTCGAAGCAGATAGGTCACCCGCGAAGCGGTTCCCAATTCGTCGGTCACGACGTGACGTCGTAGTGACCGACTGAAAGGGAACCTTGTTCAATTTGTACTTTGAATTTGAGTCAGTGCATAAGGGTTATAGCTCACTGTGACGGTGTATACCAGTGAGGATTGAGTACTCTAAAAACATCTTTTATTCATTTTCTTTTATTCATTGATTTATTTTATTGGGTTATTTGGTATTTTTGCTTTATTTTTTTAACCAAGGCCTTTTTCTTAAACTGGGGAAATTTTATTAAAAGTGTTTTCTTACCATATTCCTGTGACAGCGTTTCCAGTGATTACCCATCTCCAGAGAGCCGTTCCTATAGTTTTCTGAGGTGCAATTGGCCTGTAGAGTCCAAAGGAGTTATAATTGATGCCTTGTAAATAGAGTTTTACTCACCTGATATAAATATACATGTCACGGCCGGGGCGGACCCAAGCTAGCTACCAGGCCACGCCCCTCTCTACTTTCCACCTCGAGGAGGTTCCCAAGACCACCCCAATGACCAGACAGACGAGTATACTACAATTAAAAGGAATCTTTATTAAATATTTAAAAGGAAGGGGAAAAAGGGAAGGGCAGTTTAAAAACAATCTGCTTCTCGCCTCCAGGGCGAGTTGGACCAAGGGATGGGGGCCAAGGGTCTTCCTCCTTGTTTCTCTTGAGCTCGTGGCGCCCTCCGCTTCCTCCTGGAGGCAAAACAAGGAAAGTACAGTTAATGTCGGTACAGCACCGAGTCACAACTTATCTGACTGTTGTTTCTGTCTCTCTCTTGCCCTCAGGTCACTCCGTCTCGACCTCACTGGACGCAGGGGATCCACCACAAGGCGTGGCTGCAGACACAGGTAAGTTACCCTCTGTACAGGCAGGTTACTCACAACACTTGGGCCTTTGGTTCGTTCCAAAGCATACGTGGAGACAGAGATAAAGGGTTTCTCACCACTGACACTGCTTGGTTTCCTTCAAGGCGTTGCTGCAAACACAGGTAAGTAATACACTGCACAGGTAGGTTACTCACAACACTGGGGCCTTTTGTTCACTCCGAAGCATTCGTGGAGACAGAGGTGAAGGGTTTCTCACTACGGACACTGTTTGGTCTTCTTCAAGGCGTTGCTGCAAACACAGGTAAGTGATACACTGCACAGGTAGGTTACTCACAACACGGGGCCTTTTGTTCACTCCGAAGCATTCGTGGAGACAGAGGTGAAGGGTTTCTCACTACGGACACTGTTTGGTCTTCTTCAAGGCGTTGCTGCAAACATAGGTAAGTGATACACTGCTCAGGGGCCTATTGCACAAAACTAGGATAAGGGATTAAGCCGGGATATCTTGGTGATCCTGGCTCAATTGATACGTGATCCGGTTGCACTAAAGCTGGATAGGGGGCAGGAGGATATGTTATGGTATAAATTACCATGGAGATCTATTCTGTGGAGCTAGCCTGCTCCGGACCAGGCTAAATTCCAGGATCTATCTAATCTCATCCCTTTTGTCAGTCAGCAGTCACCACAAACGGAAACCAATAGTTATTTCACTGCCCAATATACATTGTTATCACATATAACTAGACCCACTGTAATTTTATTAAATGTTTGTGATAATTAATTTTAATAATTTTGGATAAATTATGATTTTAGATGATGTTGCTATTATTAGATAATTTACAGTTTCCTAAAGACTATAAGGCTATATATGAAATGATAGACCATTAGGGCCACAGAGGAAAAAAAAACAGAATGAAGTCGTAATATTGTAACTTGTTGTTTTAGAGGAGGACAGTTGTTACAATAACAGTTGTGGGGCATTTCGTGGAGTTTTACTTCAGTATGGTTTCAGAAACAAGGACATACTTAATCTTTTGGCACATTAGCATCAAATTGTTATAAGTATCAGGACTGTAAAAACAATATGCAGCTTTCCACAGAAAGAACCAGCCTCAAATGTATGACTTTCTCCTTTCCTCAGAGTGGCCCTTATACTATAAAATACACATTCCATATAAATATAAAAGCACAAAGTGTAACATTATGTTTCTTTATTGAATAAGGACAAAACAAAGCAGGTAAACCATCAGCTCCTTTCGAAACTGAAGTCACACAGTGACTCTACAAGATGGAAAGCACAGAATCAAAGCATATTATACAACCAAAGGAGAAATACACATTCAAAGGTCTGTATATAACACACCCTGCATGTCTGCAAACTGAAATAAATGCAGGACAAATCCATACACGTCAACTGAACAGGCAAATTAACGGATGCAGTAGTATCCCTGCAAACTTGTCTTACAAACATTATACACAGTATACAGCACAAATATCAAGAGGCCAAATCAATAAAAAAAAAAACAAAAAAAAAAACATTTTTCCTCTGCCACCACAGGACATAACCAAAATTGAAAGCACACATACTAACTAAAATAATTTAACACATATTGATCCCTCAGCAGCCGACCACTGTCGTCATCAGGGAAGATTGCCGGATTGTCCCAGTCCATGGCTGGCGGCACTCTGGGGGCCCTCTCCTTCCTCAGGCAGGCCACATTATGAAGGACAGCACAAGCCACAGTGATTTCACATGCCCTTACAGGACTGACCCTTAATTTGTGAAGGCAGTGAAAGCGTGCCTTCAGGAGGCCAAAGGTCATTTCAACTCTGGCCCTGGTCCTGGCATGGGCATAGTTGTAAGCCTGCTGTGCTTCCTGTGGGTCTGTAAAAGGTGTCAGGAGAAAAGGCTGGCAGCCATACATCCTGTCTCCCAGCAACACACCAGAGAATTCACCTGTCAACACAAAATCTCATCATTACTACCTCATAAACACAGTGATATTCTTGACACAGCCATTATGTAAAAAGTGGTTATTAAAAGGGGTTGTGTGGCTCACCTTGTGATAGGCACTGATAGATTTCAGAGGCCCGAAAGATTCTGGAGTCATGGACTGAGCCAGGCCATTTTGCCACAACATTGCTGATCACACAGTCAGCATTGCAGACCATCTGAAATTATAAGGTGAGGAATGTTAAACCAATCAATGCACATCACTTTCAATGCAGAGTGTTCAAATGGACAAGTTTAAAAAGTTATGTTCACCTGAACATTAATGCTGTGAAAGGATTTCCTATTCACAAAATCTGCCTCATGGGCACCTGAGGGGGCCTTTATTCTTATATGTGTGCAGTCCACTGCACCAATGACATTGGGGAAACCTGTCACACAAAGTAATGAGTATCCTACTATGAGGGTTAACAGTTGCCCTGTAATTTGTAGATCATCTTACCTGCAATCCTATAGAACTCCTCTTTGATGTCACAGAGTCTTCTGTGGCCAGGGCATTGATAAAGCATTGATAGCCAGACACACACTCCTTATTGTGCGGCAAATTGTGGCCTTGTTCAGCTGTTCTGCATCCCCCACTGAGTACAGGAAGGCTCCACTTGCAAAAAAGCGCAAGGCCACACAAACCATTTGCTCCACACTCAGTGCATGGCTCCGTGCTGTGCGGTGCTTAATCCTGGGACCCAGCAGTCTGCACAGATACCTGATGCCATCTGCAGAAAACCTGTATCTTTCATATAGATGGTCATCAGGGAAGACCAGTGGGTCCAACCGGTCCCTGAAGACCCTTTCTCGCCTGAAGGCTCTCCTGAGCACAAGTGCTTCTTCATCCACCACATCTCTCAAGAATGGGCACGCCATTGTCAGAGCAGAAAGGAACACACCATTTTGGGCCTTTATATAGGCCAGTGGCCACACCTGGCACTGGGGGGTGGACAAAAGGGGGTGGTGCCTTATAACGATGCTAATTTGTACTGATTGCTGGGGAAAATAAAAAAATAATCTATCTACTAAAGATCTAGTAGATAGATAGATCGGCTGGTGCTTCCGGGTTCACTAAGCTGAACGTGGAAGAGGTTCTCTACAGCATTAGCCGTCAGCTTGCTCTCAGTGTAGCACATAAATGAGAAGAAGAGTGAAGGATGCTGCTCCAAGGCATTAAAAACATTGAGTGTTGCTAGTAGTGATGAGCGAGTCACCCGAAACTCAGATCATTTAACCCGATCCCTAAAATGACTCGAGAACCATGAGTCCTTAGTGACCATTAACCCGAGTCAGTTGAGTCCTCTCAGATTTTGCATTGAAAATGAGAAATTGTATCAAACACAAAGCTCTTCAAATGTTTACAACAGAATTACAACAAATAACTCTACATAAGCTGCCATAGGTTCTATAACTTGCAACAACGAGTTAATTTACATCACCAAATGTCGACTGGGGGTACCGAGTGAACCAAAAGCTGCTATTCCGGATCATTTTTTCTTGCAGCTCCGAGTCCGAGTACAAAGGGATGCGTGTGCGTGACAATGAGTTGGTCGGCGGCTCGGGGATTCACACAGAGAGTGACTCAACTCATGGAGCTTGAATCCTGGGCTAGGAGAAACAAGCCTTGCTCGTGTTGTTAACCCACTGACTCATGTAGGCTAATCTGTTGAAATATTTGACTGGCACAATGTTTTGGGTAGAAGCTGCAAATGTTTAACATTTTTAAATACGAGGACTGCTGCAGCAGTGCTGCTGGAAAGATCCGCCACCGACGGACGTACACGGCTCCTCTTGTTGACTGAGTCACTCAGAGTGACGTGAGTGGTTCACTCACAGGACCCGTGCAGGAGCGGGCGAGCGGCTCTGTCTGGGACTCACTCACAAGATTAACCGAAGCCTATCGTGGATCTTTTAAGTCAATCTGAAACAGGACACGTTCCTCTCACGTCCAAGTCAACCAAGCCTGACATCTTCTAAATGTGGTGTTGATATATTTGTCGTTATGAAATGAAACCAAACACACCAAACTTTTACAATTATGTTATTGATAATGTTACCACGGGCATGCATGTTTTTTACGAGTTCCTCAGGTCACATAAGCCCTTTTTTGTGAGCAGAGGAGTCATAAACTCGTAGCTGCACGCGTGATCCGAGTTGCTTGGTTGGCATTAGTATGACTTAGCGATTGGAATTGGGAGATTTTGACCAAGTGACTCAAGTGACTCGAGTGACTCGCACAACCCGGATCATATTAGTGAGTGACTCAGAATAACCCGAATCCTTAAAAAGATCCGGGTTGACCATCACTAGTTGCTAGTCCCTCTTTGAACCTACAAAATACATACCAATTGACAATAGCTGTAATTTAATAATTACTTTTTCAAGTCAAAATGTGCATTATGTGACTAAACACATACAGTGTTTGTAAAGTAGGAATAAAATATTTGTGACTTTGTATTAAAGATTTTTTACAAGCCAACAGAAAAGAATATTATACCTCTGGATTGAAAGATGATTTTGGTAGATAAAATACCACTGAATATAATCATCAACTACTTTCATCTTATCCTCTAGAGTCCTCAAAAATCGATAGCAGCCTGCGGTCTGAAGCATGCTGGAGTGTTGTTCACAGATTCCCTGGAGTTCACTCAGTGATGTAGCATTTTTTATCTAGAGTAAAATAAAAAAAGATGTATTTATTTTACTTAACCAGTTATTGGAACAAATTACATGTATGCAAGCAAAAGACAACTATAAATAGAAGAGTAATATTAGAATTAAAAAATGAAATACTCTGGATATATGCTGCATAGTTATCATTTATGGTGTAGAGTTCAGCACCTGTTCACACTAAATTTAATCTAATAAGAACATCAGGTTTTAAGCACACATGCAGGCACGTGCACACATAGACATCAAAGGGGGCTTGAGCACCTGCCCTTTTTATTCCTGGAGAGAAAGTGCCCTTTTTTTCTGGGGTGCTTTTTAAAAAAAAAAATAATAATAATATAATCTTTATTCATATAACAACTGATGTCTGTCTGTTTCTTGTGTTTTTTACTTGTTGCTTATTTAATTTAACATGAATTTATTCAGGAATCATTGCAAGCAAAAGACAACTATAAATAGAAGAGTAATATTAGAATTAAAAAATGAAATACTCTGGATATATGCTGCATAGTTATCATTTATGGTGTAGAGTTCAGCACCTGTTCACACTAAATTTAATCTAATAAGAACATCAGGTTTTAAGCACACATGCAGGCACGTGCACACATAGACATCAAAGGGGGCTTGAGCACCTGCCCTTTTTATTCCTGGAGAGAAAGTGCCCTTTTTTTCTGGGGTGCTTTTTAAAAAAAAAAATAATAATAATATAATCTTTATTCATATAACAACTGATGTCTGTCTGTTTCTTGTGTTTTTTACTTGTTGCTTATTTAATTTAACATGAATTTATTCAGGAATCATTTAAATAAGATTTAAACTCTTATATAAAGAAAAATAGCGCTATTTGTGGCACACAAACGGTTAACAGATGAGTCCCGAATCCAAAATTCACATCGCTAATATGATTGGCTTTACCTTTCCATAGTCCCGCCTCTCTAATTTACATCGCTTTATGAATGGTTTGTCTACACTCATGCTGCATCATTCGCGCTTCAAGCGCCAAAGCTCAGCCTGAACGAGACGCGATCATGTGCATGATTATGCAGGCAGTCTACCGGTAAGTGTGTGAGGAAGAAAGCATTCTTATATTAACAGTTTTATGCACAAAACATGGGACACTACACATATTGATTCAGGGACATTGTTTTCCACGGCAATCCCATATACCTGAAGAGTTGCAAACTTGTAACAATGTAGTGTCGGTAGTTTAAATAGACTGCTCATAAAATAATAAAGCACAAACAATAATACAATTGCTAACTACAGTAGTAAGCTTTTTTGTTTGCGTTTTTTGTAATGGCTGTTAAATAAGTATAATGTGTTATACTGGAGTGCTGTAGTAGATTGGGAAGAAATCTGATGGTTCAGTATTTTACTTGCACAGTCTGAATTTTCACTGACATCACAAAAAAGTAAAATATAAAATACAAATAAAATAGGCCTAATCTATATTTGTTGTTTCTGACATGTGTAACCCTAATAAATATGAAACCTAAGATTAAAGGTGCCATAGGATGTGTTGTCATAATATGTTAAATTGTTTTTTGACAATAACATAGAAGGTATGTTGCTTTATTAAGTGCAAAAATTATCCAGAAACGTTTTTACATGTCCATTTACAACCCTAGAATTTGTCATTTGAATAAAATGGTCTATTTTTGCCCTATTTGAAAGAGTCATGAATAATAATGTTGAGCTCTGCTCTGAGGCTCATGCCAGAAGCTCACATTAGTAAACAGACCTTATATTTTGAGCCCTTATCAGACAAAAATACATTTTGAGTAACAACTAACAAATAATTAGCTAAACGCTAGCATATGATATAGCATTTATTGTCATGTAGCGCTAACTCAGCAGTCACAACTTTGTTTTTAGCATTTTAACACATTTGTAATTAATGTGTAATTTAATGTTTTCAAAACATGCACATTGTGTAATGGCTTCCATTGCTGCTCTATAAACCTAGACTACTAAGGAGACCATGGTGTCTGTGTGAACTGATTATTTTGTAGACATCTTTTGAAAATTAAACAATTGTGTGAGTTTGAGGAAGATAAAATTAATTAACTTTTTTAATATTTTTTTTAAAAAGGAAGTCAGAATTGCGTTAATATATATACTTTTTGTTTAAAAAAAAGAAAAAAATATACATAATTATGAGAAGTGCCCTTTATTTCACTTGAGCCCCTGCCCCTCAAAATGTCTGTGCACGTCCCTGCACACATGTATTCATTATGCTGAAATAAATGACATTTTGATAAATGACAAATCAAATTAAAATGTTTACCTATTTAATAGCTGATAATAATTTTGATAAAGTAATAAAAAGATAAGTTAAAATGGACAATAATAACATTAGGAAACATTTGACTGAAAGATGAGTTTAGACTGCTTATGTCCGTTTTGGATTTGCACTTATTGCCCATATGGACAGTGCATACGACTCACATACCCTCCATAACAGTAGTGTTAAAGGGATAGTTCACCCAAAAATGAAAATTCTGCCATCATTTTCTCACTTTCATGTTGATACAAACCTGTATAAATTTCGTTTTGATGAACACGAAGATATTTTGAGAAATGTTTGTAACCAAATCGTTCATGGACCCCATTAACTTCCATAGTATGAAAAAAGTATACTATGGAACAGGCACGTGCACACATAGACATCAAAGGGGGCTTGAGCACCTGCCCTTTTTATTCCTGGAGAGAAAGTGCCCTTTTTTTCTGGGGTGCTTTTAAAAAAAAAATAATAATATGATCTTTATTCATATAACAACTGATGTCTGTCTGTTTCCTGTGTTTTTTACTTGTTGCTTATTTAATTTATCATGAATTTATTCAGAAATCATTTAAATGAGATTTAAACTCTTATATAAAGAAAAATAGCGCTATTTGTGGCACACAAACGGTTAACAGATGAGTCCCGCCTCCAAAATTCACATTGCTAATATGATTGGCTTTACCTTTCCTTAGTCCCGCCTCTCCAACTTACTTCGCTTTATGATTGGTTTGTCTACACTCGTGCTGCATCATTCGCGCTTCAAGCGCCAAAGCTCAGCCCGAAGAACGAGAAGCGATCATGTGCATGATTATGCAGGCAGCTACTGGTAAGTGTGTGAGGAAGAAAGCATTCTTGTATTAACAGTTTTATGCACAAAATATGGGACACGTTGTTACACATAACAATTCAGGGACATTGTTTTCCATGGCAATCCCATATTAACCTGAAGAGTTCCAAACTTGTAACAGTGTAGTGTATGTAGTTTAAACAGACTGCTCAGAAAATAATAAAGCACAAACAAAAAAATAATGGCTGTTAAACTAGATATGCAATTCCCAAGGAATTACCAGTGCATGAAAATGCAAAAAGTTGATTGACAGAAATGTAAAAGAAATTTAATCTAGTAGTTTACCTGGCTGTTGACATGTTTTAGTGTGAAGCTAGCATGATTTAAAAAAGTTATCATGATGAAATATGGTATTAGCATGATTCAGCATGACGTTAGCATGATGCTAGCATGATTAGCATGAAGCTAGCATGAAGTTAGCATGATTAGCATGAAGCTAGCATGATGTTAGCATGATTAGCATGAAGCTAGCATGAAGCTAGCATGATTAGCATGAAGCTAGCATGATTAGCATGAAGCTAGCATGATTAGCATGAAGCTAGCATGATGCTAGCATGATTAGCATGAAGCTAGCATGATGCTAGCATGATTAGCATGATGTTAGCATGATGTTAGCATGAAGTTAGCACGATGCTAGCATGATTAGCATGAAGCTAGCACGATGCTAGCATGATTACCATGAAGCTAGAACGATGCTAGCATGATTAGCATGAAGCTAGCACGATGCTAGCATGATTAGCATGAAGCTAGCACGATGCTAGCATGATTAGCATGAAACTAGCATGATGCTAGCATGATTAGCATGAAGCTAGCATGATGTTAGCATGATTAGCATGAAGAAAACATGAAGCTAGCATGATTAGCATAAAGCTAGCATGATGCTAGCATGATTAGCACGAAGCTAGCATGATTAGCATGTTGCTAGCATGATTAGCACGAAGTTAGCATGAAGCTAGCATGATTAGCATGAAGCTAACATGATGCAATCATGATTAGCATGAAGCTAGCATGATGCTAGCATAATTAGCACGAAGCTAGCATGATTAGCACGAAGGTAGCATGAAGCTAGCATGATTAGCACGAAGCTAGCATGATTAGCATGAAGCTAGCATGATGCTAGCATAATTAGCACGAAGCTAGCATGAAGCTAGCATGATTAGCACGAAGCTAGCATGATTAGCACGAAGGTAGCATGAAGCTAGCATGATTAGCACGAAGCTAGCATGATTAGCACGAAGGTAGCATGAAGCTAGCATGATTAGCACGAAGCTAGCATGATTAGCATGAAGCTAGCATGATGCTAGCATGATTAGCACAAAGCTAGCATAAAGCTAGCATGATTAGCACGAAGCTAGCATGAAGCTAGCATGATTAGCACGAAGCTAGCATGATGCTAGCATGATTAGCACGAAGCTAGCATGATGTTAGCATGATTAGCACGAAGCTAGCATGATGCTAGCATGATAAGCACGAAGCTAGCATGATGCTAGCATGATAAGCACGAAGCTAGCATGATGCTAGCATGATTAGCACGAAGCTAGCATGATGCTAGCATGATTAGCACGAAGCTAGCATGATGCTAGCATGATTAGCACGAAGCTAGCATGATGATAGCATGATTAGCACGAAGCTAGCATGATGCTAGCATGATTAGCATGAAGCTAGTATGATTAACATGATGTTAGCATGATTAGCATGAAGTTAGCATGATGTTAGCATGATTAACATGAAGCTAGCATGATGTTAGCATGAAGCTAGCATGATGTTAGTATGATTAGCATGAAGCTAGCATAATTGCATGAAGCTAGCATGATGTTAGCATGATTACCATGAAGTTAGCATGAATTTAGCATGAAATTAACATGATGCTAGCATGATTAAGATGATGCTAGCATGATTAGCATGAAGCTAACATGATTTAGCGTGAAGTTAACAAGATTTAACATGAAGTTAGCATGATTTAGCATCAAGTTAGCAAGATTTATTATGAAATTAGCATAAAGCTAGCATGAAACTAGCATGAAGCTAGTATGACTTAGCATGAAGCTAGCATGAAGCTAATATTACCCAAAGACCCAACCCCCATGTCTCTATGATGTTCGGATCCAGAGATATAAGGCTTTGTTTATTATGTTGCTAGGCTGCTCATATTTGGTTGCTAGGGGCGTGGCTTAATACCTCAATAAGGATGGTGAGAGACTGATTGGATGCCTGAGTAAAATGAGCCCACCCCCATGTCTCTGTGACACTGTGCTGCAAAGATATCCATCTGGGCATTTTATAATGGCAGTCTATGGGAAATGTTGCTAGGGTGCCCAAAATGGTTGCTAGGGGCGTGGCTTAATAGCTCAATAAGGATCCTAAGGGACTGATTGGATGCCTGAGTAAAATGAGCCCACCCCCATGTCTCTACGACACTGCGCTGCAAAGATATCCCATCTGGGATGTTTTTATTCCTTATATGGGCATGATTCCTGCCCCATTATAAGTCTATGGGGAAATTTGGGGGCCTCTTACACCCCAGGGGTACAACTTACACCCCATTGTGAGGTATGTTCTTACAGAGCCTGCCAGCCTCTTCAAATGTGGCAAGTCACAAGTTTCTGTGAAATTCTAGGTCTGAGCTACGACTCGTCAAAGTTTGTCTCCATGTTAAGTCAATGGGATTTTTCGGCTGCTTTTTCGCCCCTGGGGCGAAGACCGTACCCCCGATCGCTTATAAAAGTCATAGCACACTATTCCCGAATAGTCCGCACGTTTGAGAGTTTGAATGAAGTTTCTAAGTTAAGCGGTTCGAGCCGTATTAATTGCGGAAATTTGGTTGGAAGAATAATAATAATAACTAGATAGGTACATTTCCTGAAGAAAATGTGAGTGGTGCTTGCCGTGGCAAAATTCTGGGGAACATATATGATTATACTCCAAGCCAAAAGTAAAACGATCCAACTCCTGTGTCTCTACGATGTTCTGATGCGAAGATATTAGGCTTTGTTTACTCTGTTGCTAGGGTACTGTATTTGGTTGCTAGGGAAAAAATTGGCATCCCATAGTGATTACTCTCTGAGTCACGAGTCAAACGGTCCAACCCCCGTGTCTCTACGATGTTCTGATGCTGAGATATAAGGCTTTGTTTACTCTGTTGCTAGGGTACTGTATTTGGTTGCTAGGGAAAAAATTGGCATCCCATAATGATTACACTCTGAGTCACGAGTCAAACGGTCCAACCCCCGTGTCTCTACGATGTTCTGATGCTGAGATATAAGGCTTTGTTTACTCTGTTGCTAGGGTACTGTATTTGGTTGCTAGGGGCGTGGCTTGGGAGTGGCCAATGATGTGCCCAGTGATTACACTCCGAGTCACAAGTAAAACGGTCCAACCCCCGTGTCTCTACGATGTTCTGATGCGGAGATATAAGGCTTTGTTTACTCTGTTGCTAGGGTACTGTATTTGGTTGCTAGGGGCGTGACTTGGGAGTGGCCAATTATGTGCCCATTGATTACACTCCGAGTCACAAGTAAAACGGTCCAACCCCCGTGTCTCTACGATGTTCTGATGCGGAGATATAAGGCTTTGTTTACTCTGTTGCTAGGGTACTGTATTTGGTTGCTAGGGGCGTGGCTTGGGAGTGGCCAATGATGTGCCCAGTGATTACACTCCGAGTCACAAGTAAAACGGTCCAAACCCCATGTCTCTACGATGTTCTGATGCGGAGATATAAGGCTTTGTTTATTCGGTTGCTAGGGTGCTCAAATTTGGTTGCTAGGGGCGTGGCTTGGGAGTGGCCAATGATGTGCCCAATTGTTACACCCCTAGTCACAAGTAAAACGGTCCAACCGTCGTGTCTCTACGATGTTCTGATGCCGAGATATAACTGTTTGTATTTTATGTTGCTAGGGTGCTCAAAAGTGGTTGCTAGGGGCGTGGCTTAGTAAGTCTGTAAGGATCCTGAGAGACTGATTGGATGCCTGAGTAAAATGAGCCCACCCCCATGTCTCTATGACACTGTGGTGCAAAGATATCCATCCGGGCATTTTATAATGGCAGTCTATGGTATAGGTTGCTAGGGTGCCCAAAATGGTTGCTATGGTAACCTTACACCCCATTGTGGGGGACGTCCTGACAGAGTCTAGCACCCTCTTCAAATTTAGTAACCCACATGTTTCTATGAAATCCTGGCTCGGACCTATGACCCGTCAAAATTTTTGCAATGGTAAGTCTATGGGATTTTGCCCCACTGACTTTTCATTGGGGCACTTTTGGGCACCTCTTACACCCCAGGGGTACAACTTACACCCCATTGTGATCCATGTTCTTACAGAGCCTACCACCCTCTTCAAATGTTGTAACCCACATGTTTCTACAAAATCCTCGAGCGGAGCTATGACTCGTCAAAGTTGGGCGCAATGTTAAGTCAATGGGATTTTTTGGGTGTTTTTTCGCCCCCCTTTCGGAAATCCTGCAC
The DNA here is from genome assembly GCF_030506205.2 of Paramisgurnus dabryanus. Classification (NCBI taxonomy): domain Eukaryota; kingdom Metazoa; phylum Chordata; class Actinopteri; order Cypriniformes; family Cobitidae; genus Paramisgurnus; species Paramisgurnus dabryanus. The sequence goes on along the minus strand of NC_133359.1, from coordinate 28,357,081 downwards.
CCGATCGCTTATAAAAGTCATAGCACACCTCTCCTCAATAAGCCGGTCGATTTGAGCCCTAATTTATTGGTCTACGACAAAGCGTGCGGGACGAGTTACGCGCCGAAAAAGTGTCCAGAAAAAGAAGAATAATAATAATAATAATAATAATAATAAGTATGCAAGATAGTAATAGTGATGCTTTGCATAAATGCAAGCACCACTAACTAGATATTAAAGTTTGAGGACAAACTTTATGTTGGCTTGAAAAAGCGTAGCCTGAACATTTAAAATGGTTTGACAGAAGTTTATTTTAGTAGGCTATCTGGCTGTTAGCATGATTAGCATGAAGTTAGCATGATTAGCATGAAGCTAACATGATTAGCATGAAGCTAGCATGATGTTAGCATGATCAGTATGAAGCTAGCATGAAGCTAACATGATTAGCATGAAGCTAGCATGAAGCTAACATGATTAGCATGAAGCTAGAATGAAGCTAACATTTATTCCGTTGCTAGGGTACTAAGTTTGGTTGCTAAGGAGAAAATTGGCATCCCATGATGATCAACCTTCAAGCCACAAGTAAAACGGTCCAACCCCCGTGTCTCTATGATGTTCTGAAGCGGAGATATAAGGCTTTGTTTATTCCGTTGCTAGGGTACTAAGTTTGGTTGCTAGGGAGAAAATTGGCATCCCATAATCATCAACCTTCAAGCCACAAGTAAAACGGTCCAACCCCCATGTCTCTATGATGTTCTGAAGCGGAGATATAAGGCTTTGTTTATTCCGTTGCTAGGGTACTAAGTTTGGTTGCTAGGGAGAAAATTGGCATCCCATAATGATCAACCTTCAAGCCACAAGTAAAACGGTCCAAACCCCGTGTCTCTATGATGTTCTGAAGCGGAGATATAAGGCTTTGTTTATTTCGTTGCTAGGGTACTAAGTTTGGTTGCTAGGGAGAAAATTGGCATCCCATAATGATCACACTTCAAGCCACAAGTAAAACGGTCCAACCCCCATGTCTCTATGATGTTCTGAAGCGGAGATATAAGGCTTTGTTTATTACGTTGCTAGGGTACTAAGTTTGGTTGCTAGGGAGAAAATTGGCATCCCATAATGATCAACCTTCAAGCCACAAGTAAAACGGTCCAACCCCTGTGTCTCTATGATGTTCTGAAGCGGAGATATAAGGCTTTGTTTATTCCGTTGCTAGGGTACTAAGCTTGGTTGCTAGGGAGAAAATTGGCATCCCATAATGATCAACCTTCAAGCCACAAGTAAAACGGTCCAACCCCCATGTCTCTTTGATGTTCTGAAGCGGAGATATAAGGCTTTGTTTATTCCGTTGCTAGGGTAATATGTTTGGTTGCTAGGGAGAAAATTGGCATCCCATAATGATCACACTTAAAGCCACAAGTAAAACGGTCCAACCCCCGTGTCTCTACAATGTTCTGATGCTGAGATATAAGGCTTTGTTTATTCCGTTGCTAGGGTACTAAGTTTGGTTGCTAGGGAGGAAATTGGCATCCCACAATAATCACCCTTCAAGCCACAAGTAAAACGGTCCAACCCCGTGTCTCTAAGATGTTCTGAAGCGGAGAAATAAGGCTTTGTTTATTCCGTTGCTAGGGTACTAAGTTCGGTTGCTAGGAAGAAAAATGGCATCCCATAATGATCAACCTTCAAGCCACAAGTAAAACGGTCCAACCCCCGTGTCTCTATGATGTTCTGAAGCGGAGATATAAGGCTTTGTTTATTCCGTTGCTAGGGTACTAAGTTTGGTTGCTAGGGAGGAAATTGGCATCCCATAATAATCAACCTTCAAGCCACAAGTAAAACGGTCCAACCCCCGTGTCTCTATGATGTTCTGAAGCGGAGATATAAGGCTTTGTTTATTCCGTTGCTAGGGTACTAAGTTTGGTTGCTAGGGAGGAAATTGGCATCCCATAATAATCAACCTTCAAGCCACAAGTAAAACGGTCCAACCCCCGTGTCTCTAAGATGTTCTGAAGCGGAGAAATAAGGCTTTGTTTATTCCGTTGCTAGGGTACTAAGTTTGGTTGCTAGGGAGAAAAATGGCATCCCATAATGATCAACCTTCAAGCCACAAGTAGAACGGTCCAACCCCCGTGTCTCTATGATGTTCTGAAGCGGAGATATAAGGCTTTGTTTATTCCGTTGCTAGGGTACTAAGTTTGGTTGCTAGGGAGGAAATTGGCATCCCATAATAATCAACCTTCAAGCCACAAGTAAAACGGTCCAACCCCCGTGTCTCTAAGATGTTCTGAAGCGGAGAAATAAGGCTTTGTTTATTCCGTTGCTAGGGTACTAAGTTTGGTTGCTAGGGAGAAAAATGGCATCCCATAATGATCAACCTTCAAGCCACAAGTAGAACGGTCAAACCCCCATGTCTCTACGACACTCTAAAGTGAAGATATTCCATCTGGGACGCTTTTATTCCCTTATATGGGTATGTTTCCTGCCCCATTATAAGTCAATGGGAGATTTTGGGGGCCCCTTACACCCCAGGGGTACAGCTTACACCCCATTGTGATGTATGTTCTTACACAGCCTGTCAGACTCCTTAGATGTGGTAAGCCACAAGTTTCTACAAGTTTCTCACTCGCAGCTATGACTCGTCAAAGTTTGTCTCAATGTTAAGTCAATGGAAATTTTGGGGTGTTTGAGCCCCCCGTTTAGGAATTCGGAAGGTCCCATCAGTTAGAAAAGATATAGCACACTAAGTCAGACCAGGCTGAAGGTCTGTGGAAAATTTGGTGCATGTAGCTTGAAAGCCCTAGGACGAGTTAGTGTCAGAAATTTGGGGTAGAATAATAATAATAATAAAATATAAGTTTAATAGCAATAACAATATATTGGCTTTTTCAAAGCCAACATAATAATAAAAAGCCCAGTAAGAACAGTACAGCGCATTTTCAATGCACTGTAATAAGTATAATGTGTTATACTGGAGTGCTGGAGTACATTGGGAAGAAAATCTGATGGTTCAGTATTTTACTTGCCCAGTCTGAATTTTCACTGACATTACAAAAAAGTAAAATATAAAATACAAAAAAAATAAGCCTAATCTATATTTGTTGTTTCTGACATGTGTAACACTAATAAATATGAAACCTAAGATTAAAGGTGCCATAGGATGTGTTGTCATAATATGTTAAATTGTTCTTTGACAATTACATAGAAGGTATGTTGCTTTATTAAGTGCAAAAATTATCCAGAAACGTTTTTACATGTCCATTTACAACCCTAGAATTTGACATTTTAATTAAATGGTCTATTTTTGCCACATGAATAATAATGTTGAGCTCTGCTCTGAGGCTCATGCCAGAAGCTCACATTAGTAAACAGACCTTATATTTTGAGCCCTTATCAGACAAAAATACATTTTGTGTAACAACTAACAACTAATCAGCTAAACGCTAGCATATGATATAGCATTTATTGGCATGTAGCGCTAACTCAGCAGTCACAACTTTGTTTTTAGCATTTTAACAAATTTGTAATTAATGTTATTGTAATGTAATTTAATGTTTTCAAAACATGCACATTGTGTAATGGCTTCCTTTGCTGCTCTATAAACCTAGACTACTAAGGAGACCATGGTGTCTGTGTGAACTGATTATTTTGTAGACATCTTTTGAAAATTAAACAATTGCGTGAGTTTGAGGAAGATAAAATTAATTAACTTTTTTAATATTTTTTTTATAAAAGGAAGTCAGAATTGCGTTAATATATATACTTTTTGTTTAAAAAAAAAAAAAGAAGAGAAGTGCCCTTTATTTCACTTGAGCCCCTGCCCCTCAAAAATGTCTGTGCACGTCCCTGCTATGGAAGTAAATGGGGTCCACAAATGGTTTGGTTTCAAACATTTCTCAAAATATGTTCCTTTGTGTTCATCAGAACAAAAAAAAAATTGTACAGGTTTGTAACAACATGAGAGTGAGAAAATGATGGCAAAATTTCATTTTTGGGTGAACTATCCCTTTAAACATAGTCTTTGTACAGCTGTTAAAGTATCAATATTATTGATAGTTTTGGGTAAGATGCTGACAAAATATTTTTTTAATTACCTCAAGGAGGGCCTTCTTGACCTCATCATCAGGTATATCCTCAATTGGGGCATCAACTGTCTTTACTTTACCAATTAGGTAAAGGAAAAAGTTGGGGGAAAGACAAGCAGGGCCTGGGCCTCCATGGACAATGGATACTGCAATCATTCTCCCAATGTGGAAATATTCATTGTCTTCTGCAGCTATTCCAATATTGCAATGTTAAGACAAACTGATTTAATTACAACATTTTAAAAACATGACAAAAGTATTACCTTTACTATCATATGAGAGGTATTTGGCATTGTCTTTGCCTTCAAACACTCTTCTCGTTTTGATTGCATCCATCAACAGAGTTAGGAATTCTCGAGTCGGCCCACCACTGTCCAAAGCCTCTTCCATCAGGCCAGCATCATCTGTAAATTTCACCAACATGCTGCAGGCGGGATCAAATGAGCAGCGCCTGAAACCCCTTAAGGCACCATCCCAGACATTGGCCCGATTAATGTTAAATCTGCTACAGGATGTTGTGTTAAGCTTATGTGACAGATTTGACACTATGTCTGCAGCTGTCAGTCCATCTTGTCCATCACTGCAAAATAAGCAAACATCAAGAAAATATTAACACTGCCTCTAAGTTGTGAGGATTATTTTAAACATTATTGGGTGGTTTCCCAGACAGGGTTTATTCTAGTCCGAGAATAAAATGCATGTTTGAGCTGTCTTCATTTTAAAACATCTTGTACTGACATATCTTAACATATTAGTGCCATTGGTTTGTCTCAAGATGAATACAGTAGTTTTTTGTAAGGTATGTTTATATAAACTACTTAAATGTTGTTTGTATGATGGTGTTTGAACACTTATATAAAATCATAACCATACAGTAATTTAGATATGACAATCCTAAATGGGTAGATTTTGAGAGTCCTTCCACAAGTGTAAATTCTTCTGTGAGTGGGTAAACTGAAGAAGACAGCTTGTCAGATTTCTCAAAGTTTAATTGTTTTAATAAAACTTTGAATACTCAAAAGCCAAAAATAGTGTTTAAGTTGTTTAGTCAATAACTACTGTATCTGACGACAAAACAAGAAAGGCTAATGGTAAACAACAAGGTGCTGCTCATACCTGTCTTTCTCTTGACATTTTTCTACTTCTTCAAGATCTGATGAACTGCTGTCAATAATGACAGGTGCGTAGATGTTGGTATATGTACTGTGGAAAGAATGTACAAGAACAACAGTGAAACACAGGTAATCCATAAAAAACTGTAACACAAAGATGCTTTGTGTTTGCTTGTAGCCCAGTACTTTCATCTAACAGTCAGTGTTTTATTTCAAATGCAGTGTTTAGAGTACAGAGCCAAAACAATGAAAAACTATGTCTCTGTCATAATACTTTTTTACTACAATACCAGAATAAAGTTTTTCTATGACTGTTGTCATTTGATTACTGACTTGTAAAAGTCACTTGATGTGACATGATCCACTGGGGTGGTTGCCTGTTGGGGTCTTGTTGTACTCTTGGCCTGTTGGGATGTTGTTGCACTTTTGGGATACAGCCCCTATAACACAGCACAGCACAATTAATTTTTACAACAATAAATCAAATAAACACCCTAAAAATAACTTATATTACTTACTTGCTCATTACATGACTGGGATGTTGATGGCTCAGAAGTTGCAGTTGACCTAAGACATATGAATGATTTCAAATAATTTAGTAGAAATTACCATTTCATCAGCATAAAACATTTTCTTTATTGCAGTTTCAAAAAATAATACTAAAATATACTGTACTGACATTCATGTAGCTGGCACATGGACCAAAACATTGTGTTAGAAGAAATGTAACTTACCAATGTCTAGGCTCTGGTGTACTGCTTTCAGGACTTGACCAAAGCTGCCAAGTGTAAAGATAAAACACTAAACTAATTCTCAGCCTATAACACTGTCTGCATATGCCTATATTTGGGGTGACTAAGAGAGTTTTTTGCATTATAACTGTACTGTAACCATAGACATTTTGACACCTAAATCCCTAAGATGTACCTACCACTGTGTCAGAAAGAGGTGACCTATTGGGTGGAACATTAACAACAACTTCATCATCCTCATCTTCTGAAAACGAGTCTTCTCCATAACCTCAAAAGATTTTGTGATCCAAGTCAAATTTCATGTCTAGTACCATTAAATATGTCGGCTAATAAGCAATGTTGGAATTCCACAAAGCATTTAAATCATAAAGATTTCTTCATATACTAGCATATTTTATATACAATCTCATACTTACTCTTTGACAAAAAAGCCTTAAGTGTGCAGATGTAAAATGTGATCCTTTGATAAGCTTTTCCAATGGCCTCTTTGTATTGACCAATGGTAAAGGGTGTGTCAGTCCCAGGGATATTTTTTATCTGAGAGCCATCAGGATAAAGCAAGACATATTCTCCATCTTCCATGTCTTGATTGAAGTCCTTTAGTTTTTTAATGGCAGCTGCCAAAAGTTGCTCGGAGGACCACTCAGGTTCAACATTTAAAGGCAGGTTTTTCCCTCTTATGGGCTTGAAGTCATTCCTTTTCTTACTCATGACCCCAACAGAAATCTAAATCATTAATAGGAAAATATTTAAAATAAATTATAAATACTGTTTTGTGTAACATTAACTAAGATAACATTAACTTATCTTAAACATTCACAGTAGCTTACCCTCACTGTTTTCTTTAATTTCTTTTTACTTCTTGAGAATGTTCTCCTTTCAGTTTCTTTTAGTTGTCTGTATTTCATGAACTGGAGAACAGATGAATTAGCTGGAATGGTACGTGTTTCAGTCACTGTAGCTGGAATGCCACGAGTATCAGTCACTGAAACACACGTGTGCGCGCACACGCGCACGCACGCACGCACGCACACACGCAAACAAACAAAAGAGAGAAAAATGCATAAAATTACATTAAATGTAACTAGATTTGGGCATTGTCATCACCTAACATAGCAACGTGGCCCTGTAGATAGGGAAGGAGAATATTACCTTTGGGCAGAGGTTCACATGACCCCTGGTCATCACCCGCAGTTTTAGCTGTGTTCTCCGTTACAAATGCTACATTTCGCCCACATGAACAGCAAAATCTGGGCAAGTCTCGCCATTTGAAGCCACAGAATGGACAATACATTCTGATCTAAAAAAGACAAGTGGACTGAACTTCTCTGTTCTGTTGTTATTGTCAGACGAAAAGGAGCGGAATACTTTAAAAATATTAACTGATATTAAAGTCAATCTGCAATGTATTTTTCACTTGTTTTAATTAAGAACGTGGTGTTTATTCTCCTACATTATCTAATGACAGTGCTTTGCCAGCTAACACAACATTTCACAGTTTATTATGTATTTCGGCAAATTATTTGAGTTTATTGGCTAATAACAGCCTTTCCTTAGAAAAGTCTTATAAAAATATGCGATCAGGATATTAAAATAAACAAGAAAAACTTACATTTGATCGACGTAGAGAGTAGGGCTGTCACTTTTCGTTCGAAAATCGATTGCACAATCGATCGTACCAACCAAAAAAAGTTTCGAAAACGAAAATAGGCAATCGATTTTAACCAAATATGTACACTATTAATTTTAAAAGAATTAAACAGTTAAAAATATAGATTTAACAAAACTCACAAACAAGCAGAAAAAGAAAATAAAGAATTCCGAAAGTGCAGTAGGTGTGCGAAAGCTAGACAGAAAATACCCAGCAATTTTACGCACCTATAGTTTCACGCTTTCAATCGCTGCATCTAGTGTTTTGCAAAGAAAATGGAGGACAACGTCAATAAACAGTGCAACACGAGAGAGCGTCGTAATTGTGACCTTACAGGAGATGATGAGTTATGACAAGGAGCCAACCTTGCGAGCTGACAGCAACCCGCTTTTGTGATGGAAGATTGGCAGTACGAAATACGCAGCTGGCAACGAAGCACCCGAGTTTCCCTGGGACATCAGTGCGGTCGGAGTGCGTCTTCTCAACAGATGGACATATAGTGAATGAAGAGCGCTCTGCTCTTGACCCCTAAAATGTTGATCGACTTGTTTTTTCACAAAATACACAGCATGTTCTCAACTTCAAGTAAGTCTATTTAAAGTTTCATTTTTGAACAGTTGTTTGAAATGGATCGAATCATTATTTAAAATAATTTTTGAATTGCCTAAATCATAAAAGCAGCCGGTTGAAGCCTGCAGTAATGTTTTTTATTTATGGCAGCAGTCCACTCTGCATATTTTTTTAGAGAATGTTGCACTACTGTTGCTGTTTTTTATTCTGCACGAAACTTAATGACAATGAATAAGAAATATTGCTGACTTGTGCGTTTCAGGCGCTCTCTTTACATTTGTCTGTTATTTGGCGTTGAAAATGGAAACGTCTTTTTTAGACATGGAAAATCGATTTTACAATCGATTCAATGAACACTTATATATTAAAAATCGAAAATGATTTTTTCACAAAAGTGACAGCCCTAGTAGAGAGCTCCATGGACGAATTGAATGCAAAGCGGAAACATTTCCCAGACTGGTGCATCACTTTTTGCGTCCCCCCTGAAACACTTCCGTTGTCGTTTGATTCTCTTGCAGCGCGTTTCGTCATTGGTCGTGTTTTTTATAACTTGCAGCGCTTTTGTGCTATTGTTCGTGTTGTGAGATTTGGAACGCGTTTCTGTTTTTGTTTGTGTTTTAAGAATTTGCAACGTGTTTTCTGTATTTTGATGTGTTGCGAGTTTTTGCAGCGCATGTGTTGTCAAACTGATGAAGATGTTTTCTTTATTTGCTGGCGTTTTTTCTATTTGCATGTGTTTTCTGTATTTGGATGTGTTGCGAGTTTTTGCAGCGCATGTGTTGTCAAACTGATGAAGATGTTTTCTCTATTTGCTGGTGTTTTATCTATTTGCATGTGTTTTCTTTCGTTGCAGTGCAGCGACCCCTGTCGGCCACCGTACAGATGCCATGCAGGATGATGCAGATCATCAGAAACTACAAGCCTTTAACATCGCTACCCAAGCTATGTTAAACCACCTCTCAGACCCCTCCACCTACCCTATCACAAACTCTGACAAGTCTGCTGCTCCAACCCGCAAACGTCTCAACGATGTCAGGCACCTGCTGCGCATACAACACAACATCCTCTGGTATGTCCCTGATGACCGCACTACACCTGCGCTTGTGGTTCCTCAGGCCCATAGGGGGGTCATACTGATGTATGCACATGACACAGCATGTGCTGGACACCATCGCACAAAAGCCACGTATGAAACACTGAAACAGGTGGCATACTGGCCTGAAATGCAGCAGGATGTAGCACAATACATCAAGGGATGTCTGGTTTGCTGCCAGTTCCAACCGGCTAACCCAAACCATGGAGCACCACTGCAAAAAAGAGGTGTCAACTTCCCATTGTCAGACCTCCAGATAGACTGGGTTGGACCATTACCCAGGTCAACGAGGGGCAACGAACACTTTCTCACGGTCATCTGCCAATTCACAAAGTTGGTAGAATGCTTTCCAGCACCCAATGACACCACCCAGACCACAGCATACACCACTCACCAGTATCTGGATGAACTTCATCTGGTAACGACCTTCGCTTTTCAAACGACCAAGATCTGGTACTACAGTTTCGCCCCGCCAATTCAGACAGCTCACCAGCAGCTGTCAAAGAAATTTCTGCCACACTGGACACGACCTCATGAGATTGTGGACAAACTCTCTCCCGTTGCATACCGGATCAAGATGGGCAGGAGTCAGAAGGAACCAATTTTCAGAGGGGTCCACCGGAACCAAGTCAAGACTCAACATTGTGGCATGACAGTAGAGGGGGGACTAGCACTAACCAGGCCAAACTCCCTCCACACTGCCTCATCACTAGAACTCTGCCACCTAGGGAACAGCCGCTAATGAAAAGAAAGAGAGCTGTCCGGACCAAACAAGGACCTGTAGCGCTCACCTATTGTTCTTTCTCTCTCTCTCTCTCTCTGTCACCAGGATGCTGCTGTGGATCACTGTCCTGTACATCAGCCTACAGGGGGGGTGGTCGCAACCTGAAATCGTGTCGCCGGGTCCTGGGGGCCCTACTCGGAGCCGCCGCAGCAGTCGGAACTTTGTTCAACATTGGAGTCACCAGTGTCAATGCAGTCAGCATAGCCACGGTGAGACGACATGTGAATGAGATCCAGGAGGAAATACCTCAACTGAGAGAACAACTGACAGCTCAGAGCAAATCACTGCAAACCATGGGAAAATCCTTAAAAGATACTGTCGTAATTTTCAACACACACAGTGTCGCACTGAAACAAACAGTGAACTCTTTGAAACAGATTTTCTCAGTACTGCAGGTGGATCATGCCTATTCTCAACTGGTCACAGCTCTGATGTCAGACATGCTGCGCGAGGTGAGCTCCTCTGTGGACAGTCTAGCCATGGGTAGAATTCCACCCTACCTGGTACCCCTAAGCCTGGTACAGACCATTTTATCCTCTGCCACTGCAGGGCCAACAAACACTCTGCAGGCGCATCTGGCCTACTCCCTAGGTAGCGCAATTCCCTTAAGCATAGCCCCTGAACAAGGCGAACTTGCTTTTCTGATAAACCTGCCAATCATCGAGTCACACAACATCTACAGACTCAAAGACATTGTCAATGTTGGCTTCTGGCAGGGAAACACCCACATCAGAATACGCACCCCCGACGTTGTGGCTTACCATGACAGCAATGAACAGCTGTACCTTGCACCAAACCTGCGCATGTGCAGTCTCACTAAAGACATTCATTATCTCTGCCCCAGCAAACCTTTCCTTCGGGACAACACTGACGGCATCTGTGGGCTGCGACCCATGAAGATTGACTCTCGTTGTCCTGCCTCAGCTAAACCACGAGCCGAGGTCACTAACACCCAAGCAGAAATCGTAGGTGACCGATGGCTGGTCAACACCCCAGCCAGCACGGCCACTTTGACCTACGACCAACATGACACAGCCACCCGCATCAGTCTACCAAACAAGACGATGTGGATTCAAGTTCCAAAAGATGCGATTCTTCACATCGATGAACTCGCACTCTATCACCTTCCCAGTGAGGAGTACCACACCGAACTGGAAATTTCAACCTTTTTCAAGGACCACAACTTCACTTTAGACCCTGAACTGAAGATGAGGATTGCAGAAGGGGGGACCCAACTAATTGATGTCACGCCCATCGACACTGCCCTCCAGGCACTTGCTCGGATGCCAGCTATGCACAGCCTCCCTGTTGTCCGAGCCTGGACCGCCGCTGACACGGTACTGTGCCTCTCCACAGGAGTAGGATACGCCCTTACCCTTGGCCTCGCTTTCATCCTGTACCGAAGAGTCAGCGGGATGCAGGAGACAGTGAACAAGTGCACAGCTGCCCTCCCTCGAGCCTTCAAGCGGAACCGTGGGAAGCAAGACACACAAGCCGAGCAAGAGCCCAACCTCATTGAAATCACCCCTCTGCAGGCACGCCACAGCGCTGCAGAAAATTAAGATACACCTGCCATCCAGACAAAATGACCTGTCCAACCATCGCCTATTGAACCATCGCCCACCAAAGTCTCTCAACACCTTGGTGGCCGTGAAAGGGGGGAATATGTAGCAAATGGCTCGGAGTCAGATTGAGGCCATTTGGCGTCTGGATCGTAAACAGCCCTAAAATTGTGACTTTAGATAACCCTGTGTCCTGATAACACAATCACCCAGATATCTACCACCTATCAGGGGTGTAAAATGGGCAACAATTAAAACAAATGCAGCCTTCAAAGGAGGTTCAAAGGAATCCCACCAGAGAAACCTGAGAACCGATCGAACGACACTTGCCAGAGACACATGTGTGATGTAACTGTGTGTTAACACTTTAGTTAGATTTTGTTCACTGTAGCATGGTTCATATCTTAGGTATGAAATTATTATTCAACGTGATCTTAAACCCATGTCTTGTCTAGTATCAAATTAATCCACTCTTTATTTCCTAATCATTTCTATGTATCATATTACCATAAGCCGCATCAATGTCATTTAATATCGATTTGAAGAGTTATGGAAACAAACTTTTATCATTTGGCAATTACGCAAATGTGATGTCTGAAAGAACAAAGGCTTGTTTCCCGCGCGATCGAACACTTCGCACATTGGTCATTCACCTAAAATGGGCTGGGCGCGTGAAAGGTCAAAACGGCCTATCGTCCAAGCCATCATTGCTCAGTAGCTCAATCGCTCAATCACTCAGGAGCGCTCAGTCGCTCGGTTACTCAGGTAACCCGTCAGCGCAGTTTGGAAACTCGCTGAGACTCACCCAGAGTACCTCGGATTCATCATCTTTTCTCTGAGCCCTGTCCTACTCTTCGGGACAGTAATTTCCTGGCTTGCACTTTGCACTTCGAGTTCGGACAATTTACGCGGAACAATCCGCCATACGGAACAACCAAACGGACTTACGAACACACCTGGATTCTCTCTCTCTCTCTCTCTGCTCGCACCCGCGCGCACCAGAAACTTCGTACTACATCACAAAGAGCCAAATGCAAGTATTAACCTTGTTCTACTCGCTGATGTTTAAGCTTTACCCCTTATGAAAATTAAGGCGATCCTTAGAGATTTTCCGATGGTTTGTGCAGATGTTAAGCAATAGTGTTTTTGCCAATCTTTTACTCTCTCTCTAGCAGTCTTTTCTTTCTCATCTATGTTTTATGTTATTGTATATGTGTATGTTTAGTTAGTCATTGTGTGTACTTCGTTTTGTAGTTAATAAACCGGTTTTGCATTTTCACAATTTAATTGTTTCTGTGTTCAATGCTCACGAAATTAAAGTCACTATTTCTGCCTTTTGATCCAGCTACAAGCTGCGAGTAGCACTGTATATCAGTGAGAAGGTTAATTTTAAAGGCCATGAAATTAACATTTCTTAGACGTTAATATACGATTATGGATATATGTCTTCGGTGGACGAACGTATTAATTAATTGTTATTATTAATTCTGCTACGCCAGGTAAAACCTGATAAACTTGTATAGTTAATCACAGTTAATTATACATAATATTCCCTTTTGAGCTAAAATCTAAGATTCCCTTGGGAATCCCCGTAGTATTTCGGTCGGAGGTTTATAGTGTTTCAAATAACCTTATTCCCCTCCTCCCACTGAATCGCTACATACGACACTCAAAACTGGACAGCATGTACACCTTTTGATTGATAGCCCCTCCCACCTGTCAAGACACGCTTGACAGGGGGTCATAAATCAATCACATTTTGACAATAGCCGCCTTCTATTACTAATAATTTCTAAGATAACCTCTGAGTTCGGCGAAAAACAGTAAGTAAAATGCTCTGGAATTTACAGATTACAGAGGTCGTCAGAGAAAAACACAGACATGGCCGATTCATACGGGATTAAAAACACAGTGGACCTCTGAGAAGCATGATTTTCTCAAAATGATTTTTGTTGAGGGTGCCCCGCAAGCACGAGTGTAAAGCCTACGGTATGAATGAAAACGTTATTATTCGCGTTTGTAACAACATGGGGATGAGAAAATGATGAATGAATATATATTTTTGGGTGAATTATCCCTTTAATATAGGGTGGTGGAGTTGAGTTTACAAACACTATTGTATGTGTACTGTGCAGAATGTTTATTGCTACACAATGTATGTATATCATATTTAAAATTACACATATAAAAACATGTAACATTTATGATATTACAAAACTATTATAAGGATAAAATATGCTACCCATAATGTATGGAATATGATAAATATAGCCTACTAAATACATTATCTTATTCTTATCTATCAAAAAGGGCTCTTCAGTGACTTCACAAATTACACATATATAGTTTAAAAAAACGTAATAGTTATAACTTTATTTTTTATCAATACCATGGCCGTAACCTACCTGGCATTTATCGTGGTCTGACGAAGCACATGAGGGTACGTCTTCTCCTGAGTCGTAACATTTGGCATTGCGTCCTGTAATGCATCAGCACGTTCCTCTCCCGAGGCAGACGGGTCTCATTTTCACAAATTATATAAAAACTAATAGCCAGCGCCAGGGTCAACAGACGTGCTTTGTTTATCTCCATCTCGCTAGCTTCCGCGTGTCAGGCTGGTTGTCATGGAAAGGTGGGGGGGGGTAATGAGGGTCAGAGCTGTCAGAGACCAATGACAGCACTGACCGTTGTCACATGGTGTAAGGTGCGGCGTTTAGAGAATGGTAAAAACAACATATGTGAACACAGACCGCACTAACTGAAAAATGATACAATGTATTTTGGTGCGCTCCGAGGCCGCACCACGGTGCGCACCAACATATGTGAAAACAACCTAAATAAATATAATAAAAATCAGCATCAGAATAATATTGGTAACTAATAAATTGGAGTCAGATTATAATTTAACCACAGAGGTCAAAGAAACAAATTAAATAAATGGAATATTCTTCTAGAAGCGCTACGGACGGAAAGAACACGTGATCCTTCACCAAGCCATTGGATACCTTCGTTGGGCCGATGGGTGGCGTCTTACCACACAAATGCGAACGGGTAAGATATCTGGAAGGCGATGTGGCGTGTTTGAATCTACAGCCACTATATAAAATTGATTATTTTACACACACATTTCACAAAGTACATATTGTAAGTGTAAATATTCACCACATGTGTTTTTTTCATCTGCAAAAGGCACAGTTTCTCTGTTCGCTATTTTATTAGATGTAGCCTACGTCTTAATAATAACCTAAAAATATCTGTTCTATTTCTAGTCAATTATTTTGGTTTGACCAACTACAAAAACACATAAGTGACATTAAGACATTTTATTAAGTTACTTTAATAAATTATTTTAGTGATATTCTATTTTACAATAATATTTTTTTTACAATGATGAATTACGTAGAAACACTGACTGCATATGCGCAAGAAAGGTAGCCTATAATTAAAGATTTTATAAATATAAATATGTAAAAACGAAATAAAAAAGATATCATATGCCAACTGTTTAAACGCTGTTTTTCTAAAGAATAATTTTTAAACTTTATTGGTGGTGGTTGACAGTGTTGGGAAAGTTCTAAATGAACTAGTTCAGTTCATAGTTCATATATCCAAATTTTGAACTAGTTCACAGTTCCAAAAATGAACTAATTTATAGTTATTTTTCCCCATATTATTAAAAAAAAATATTGCCATTATAGCCCATATAGAACCACAGACAGGAATTATTTTATCAGTTTTAACACTGAAGCTAAATGCATCAGATTTCATCTTCATATCCAACTTTAAACCCTTATCCAACCAGGGTTTACGAGCATTGACTGTCTTTTAATTTTTGTAATTGCTTGCACATACCTTGAAAGGATAGCTGAGTGCTTCAAGGGGGTCGCACATCGGGCGAGAAGCGCTGCGAGGCATTGCGTGTAGGACAAATCACAGGTATTGCACACTGCACGTGCACGTTAAATAGCGTGAGCTTAGTCAAAGTCTATTTCAAGATTCAGAATATGCGTAAGCAGCCTTTGTTAATCGTTAACGATTTAGGACAAATATGATGTTATTTAATGTTAAACTATGTGAGTGGCGCGGCAGGGATTTGGATAGCAGTGTCCAGTCAGTGTTGTTTTGATGACGCATGCAGCCTGGTGGCAGTGTTGCCAGATTGGGTGTTTTTTCCGCTACACATTAAGGCCTGTTTACAAGCCCCAGAATGAATGAGTTCACCTTGCGTTCATCAGGTAGTAATACAGTACGTTCAGTTCAAGTTCACCCAAAATATGAACTAGTTCATGAACTTTCGTTCAATGAACTCGTTCAGGCACAACACTGGTGGTTAAGAAGAATTCCTCTTTCCATATGTAAAGCATTTTAGCGCAGTATAAATGTATCATATTGTTATTCTTAAAATATAAGAATACTACTATATTTTTTACAACATTTTTAACTTTAAAATATGTCTTTTTTATACCACATTAATCTCTTTAAAATATTGATGCTTTTAGAAAAATTGACAATTATAAATATTATGATCAAACAATGAAATGGTGTCAAAATTCGACAACACAAATAATTAAGATATTCATTTTAAATAGAGTCACGTTTATTAGGCTCATACAAAATTCTCTGTTGCCCTTACTATAAATGCGCATTGCATGTACAGTCATCTTAATAGTTGTATGCTATTGTATGCTGGCAAGAAGGGGTTGACATATCACTTTGCTGTTTTAATAGCAATGTAAAATATTCAGCAATGCCCTTATTAACTTCTGGAAACAACGGCAATGACAATGTTTTAATGCGCCACCTGGTGGATATGCTGTGAAGCGAAACACATTAAGGGAAAAGGGAAAGTAGCCCCCCCCCCAAAAGCACTTGCAGAATGCTGCGAGACGAATTGGTGAATGCTGCGGGAGAAAATGCGCGTTTTTAAAAGCCACATCTGTACCACCTTTCCACAGTTTGGGCAGCAATTGATGGTAGACTTCTTTTGCCGGTATTCCGCTGTTTTGAAGTTAATAGGACCCGGACACTGATGGATTCAGATTGATAACAATATGCCGACGGCCAGTGTTGGGCAAGTTACTTCCAATGTGTAATACATTATATATTACAAATAACTGTCATTTGAAAGTAATTAGTTACATTAAAATATTACTGTCTCTGAACTGTAATGACTTACACTACTTTTGCGTTACTTTTGAGTTACTTTCATCAAAAGAACAGAAGTATGACTAGACATTATTAAATGTTAAAATGTAGTTTATTGCTGCTTATAAATCTAGAAGTTATGTGTTGGCCCTCGGGCTTTGAATATTCACAGTGAAGACTTATGGCAAAATACAGTAACAATCATTGTCAGAATCATAAACATAGATTAATGATCTGGTAAAAGTCTGGTAAATTATGGTACACATACCAAACACAATAGAGCTATAGCCCACTATAATGCAACCTATAGCCTAATAACATTGCAAGACACACAATCTCTTTTCACTTCTATTCTTTAATTCACTTATACTTCAGATTCCCAGCACAAACCTGACATGCACTGAATACAGCTCATTTCAGTACAATATAAGGATTACATGTAGGCTAACATACAATTGCCTAATAAAACACAGACAAACAAAGGTACATTGCTTTTTGCCAAACAATGCATATAGGCTACCACACAAAGGCTGGTAAAAACTTTAAACAGTTATGTTTAAATGTACTAAATTATATTTAGATAACCATCTTTAAGTCTACATTAATGTTACGTTGTAGTTTAGGTTGCTGTTTGTAATAAAACTGTAGATAGCATAGAAATAGCCTAGCAATCTATTATATATGTGGACTGTAACCATAGCAACGTTAGCTGACCTTGTCATTGCTGGTGCTGATATGGATTTTACTGGCAAGCTTTTTAAAAGTTCAAGCAGGATGGGAGACCGATAGAAACTTTCTGTGGCATTTACTTAGTGCTCTCATTTGCAGAATGAATGCATGTGCGGCGCTACCGGACCTGATTGCGGCCACTTTAGTCTATACAGCCGCGGACTTCCTAGACTTCCTTTAAGATACGCGTCTATATTTGACATGCACCGCGTCCAAATCGCAGTTCAAATACAACATTAAAGTAAAAATGAACATGCTGCATACAGCACACGGAAACAGACATACTATTTTACCCGCAGGTTTTTCCTGGTCGCGCGACATTGGTCAAAAATAAAAATAACACAGTCTTAATTTTTAAATGCATTGTTGTAACGTGTATTACTATGACTGTAACAAGTACAATATTACCAAAATTTTATTGGTAATGCGTTATATTACTAGCTTTGAAAGCGGCTTTCGGCTACCAGGAGATCAAGGCAACCCTGTCGTATCCACAAAGTTTGTCAGCAATTACTGACAGATGACAGTCTCAATTTTCAGATGCATAAAAGCATCATATTCAAAACCCTGTTTGCCATTGAAAACAGTAACCAAAACTGCTTAAAAACACAGTATAGACTAATACTGCTACCAGAGCTCCAAACAAACCCAGCACACCTGCCCCCATTATGATGGTCAGATGCAAAATTGTAAAACATAAATAATTACATTTTCATTTAAATTTAAATTTCAGTTTTATCAATTGTTTCAAAAGCAACCAACAGTACAAACTTAAATTCAACAGTTTGAACACTGTGAAAATGAGATGAAATCAAATTAGAATAATATAAACGGGACAAAAGTAAATGTTACTTTCGTCCCAACAAGATCTCCTCACATTTAAACCCGATTTACTTTTATTTTATTTTGAAAAACTCTGAGAAGTAAACTTCAGGATGTGTTAGATCACTAAATAACCTGTAGAATAATCAGTATTTTAACACATGAAATGAGAAACACAACGCCTTATAAGAAAACAATGACCGCTTTTTGAATTTACTTATGGTTGAAACACCTTTTTGGATCTACACGTGGAAAACTGTGAGTAAATAACGCGATATTTGACATGCTGTCATAGTTTGGGATGTGAACGTTATCGGTGCTCTAAGAAAATTGCTTTGTTACTTTCGTCCCGCATTACTTTTGCCCCGGTTCTCCCCTATTAATGCAAGTAATATTATGCTGTTCAATTTGTTTAATTTTGTGAGGAAATGATATGGATATGTGCAGATGTGACCGTGTGTTGTTTGTAAGGTTTACAGGATTTGTCATCGCTTGCACAAAAGCATATGACACTCAGACAGTGTGTGAAATAGTATTATAATAATGTAAAAGTGCCCATAGTTACCAAATGGCAATTGATAGTGTTCATATAGACATTACTGTGACACTTACCGCTACGTGTTGTTTCAGATTGGAGCTTGAATTCCTGTATGCTCAGATGTCAGTTCGTTTTGGTGCACAAAGCATGCATAACATTATAAAACTTTGGTAATAAAATGGTAATAATTTATATATAACGTTATGTACGTGCGTGAAGTTGGCCCCCCCACCATTCGCAAAACATCGGCAAAATATGCTCAATCGTTTGTTTGGTTTTTTAGATATTAAAAGAACATTTATAGGTCATACTGAGGTCACGTAGCCCCCCCCAACATGCTCCAAATTCACCCAAAATAGTCTTAAACATTTGTGCTATGTTTGTGCTGGTTAGTGCCGGTAAAATTTTCGTTTGTGCTGCTTCGGTTATTATAATATTTGATATTGAATAAGGTCGATGACGTCACTCAGCCCCCCCCACATGCTTCAAGTTCACCCAAACTATTCCTGTTTGATTGTGCTTCGTTTGTGCTGGTTTGTGCAGGTAAAAATTTCGTTTGTGCAGTTTCCGTTTTTTAGATATTAAAAGAACATTTATAGGTCATACAGAGGTCACTCAGCCCCCCACATGTTCCAAATTCACCCAAAATAGTCTTAAACGTTTGTGCTACGTTTGTACTGGTTTGTGCCGGTAAAAATTACGTTCGTGCAGTTTTCGTTTTTTAGATATTAAAAGAACATTTATAGGTCATGCAGAGGTCACTCAGCCCCCCACATGTTCCAAATTCACCCAAAATAGTCTTAAACGTTTGTGCTTCGTTTGTGCAGGTAAAATTTTTGTTTTTGCTGCTTTGGTTTTTATAATGTTTGACATTGAATTAAGGTGATGACATCACTCAGCTCCCCCACATGCTTCAAGTTCACCCAAACTGTTCTTGTTTGATTGTGTCATGGGCTTGCCAGAGCTTTTGTACTAGACTCAGGTCTGAGTGTATCTGGCAAGACCATGACAGTACTATGTTCTGTGTGGGAGCATGTGGAGGTATATAGTTGTGTGGCTTCCACATGTCCCCAGTGTTTTGTGGCGGTCATGGTCTTGCCTGACCCTGGTTATTATCCAGGTGGGATGTTAGAGGGCAAGACTATGGCAGCATTGTGTTTATGTGGGAACACTTGTGTTTTCACATCATGTATGTGTGACACGTGTTCCCAGTGTCTTGTCACTTTTACCCTACTCCCTTACGTACTCGTGTCTTAAGTGATTAATTATGTTCACCTGTTCCCCATTGATGTGGTGTCTATTTAATGCCCTCGTGTTCTCTGTGTGGTGTGCGTGCGTTGTTTGGAATACTCTGTAGAAGTGTTTGATGTCAAGATCTGTTCCTGTTTCCCAGTTTTGAGTTTGTGTTCATTTCAGTGTTTGGTTTACTTTCTGTTTTACCCCCACGTGGGTGTTTCTGTTCTTATTTGTAAATAAATTCATAGTTATATTTTTGTACATCCTTGCGTTTGGGTTCGTCTTTTACTTTCCATTATTCGGTGTTAACACACCGTGACATAACGCACGCACCAAACGGAACCCAGCGAGGATGTTTGTTGGTAGCCGCCTGGCCATTCGGGGAAGACGTTCCCGTCCCGCATACGAGTCGGGTTACGAGTTTTATGACCCACTCGTATGCGGACCCGAAACCAACGCCAGGCGGACACATACTGGATCTGCTGGACTCCGCCAGACCCAGTCCAGCTTGAGGGGTATCATGACCGGGGCCATCAGGATGGGGAGGTCGACTCCCGTCTCCCCGACGCTAGAGACTACCCCAGTGACCAGTGGCCTCTCAGAGCTCCCGGTGTCTGGACGAAGGAGGAGGAGGACAAGGAGAGCCTCGCAGCCGGCGCAGCCGGAGACACCTCACCCGTCGGCGCAGCCGGAGACTGGTCACCCGCCGGCGCAGCCGGAGACTCGTCACCCGCCGGCGCAGCCGGAGACTCGTCAACCGCCGGCGCAGCCGGGGACTCGTCACCCGCCGGTGCAGCCGGCGACACGTCACCCGCCGGTGCAGCCGGGGACACGTCACCCGCCGGTGCAGCCGGGGACACGTCACCCGCCGGTGCAGCCGGGGACACGTCACCCGCCGGTGCAGCCGGAGACACGTCACCCGCCGGTGCAGCCGGAGACACGTCACCCGCCGGTGCAGCCGGAGACACGTCACCCGCCGGTGCAGCCGGAGACACGTCACCCGCCGGTGCAGCCGGAGACACGTCACCCGCCGGTGCAGCCGGGGACTCGTCACCCGCCGGTGCAGCCGGGGACACGTCACCCGCCGGTGCAGCCGGGGACACGTCACCCGCCGGTGCAGCCGGGGACACGTCACCCGCCGGTGCAGCCGGGGACACGTGACACGCCGCTGCAGCCCGAGACACGTCAGCCGCCGGCGCAGTCACCTGCGCAGACGCATGCGCAGTCACACGCGCAACCAGGACCACGTCACCCCTCGGCATCTCAGCCTCTGAACTTTGGGACTCGGTTTATGCACCCTGGACATTTTGTTCCCCCTGTTTTTGCCCCCCCACCCCTTCATCATGTATTGTTTTTGTTGAATCATCCCAACCCTTTTGTTACATATGTTTGTTTACCGTTGATGTTTATTGTTGTGTTGTCGTGGTTGTCTTCTGTTGTGCAGTCTCTCGTTCCTCGTGTTTAATGTTTTGTTTGTTTTTGTTTGACGTCTTGTATCCGTCTTTGAAGATGGGGGTACTGTCATGGGCTTGCCAGAGCTTTTGTACTAGACTCAGGTCTGAATGTATCTGGCAAGACCATGACAGTACTATGTTCTGTGTGGGAGCATGTTGAGGTATATAGTTGTGTGGCTTCCACATGTCCCCAGTGTTTTGTGGCGGTCATGGTCTTGCCTGACCCTGGTTATTATCCAGGTGGGATGTTAGAGGGCAAGACTATGGTAGCATTGTGTTTATGTGGGAACACGTGTGTTTTCACATCATGTATGTGTGACACGTGTTCCCAGTGTCTTGTCACTTTTACCCTACTCCCTTACGTACTCGTGTCTTAAGTGATTAATTATGTTCACCTGTTCCCCATTGATGTGGTGTCTATTTAATGCCCTCGTGTTCTCTGTGTGGTGTGCGTGCGTTGTTTGGAATACTCTGTAGAAGTGTTTGATGTCAAGATCTGTTCCTGTTTCCCAGTTTTGAGTTTGTGTTCATTTCAGTGTTTGGTTTACTTTCTGTTTTACCCCCACGTGGGTGTTTCTGTTCTTATTTGTAAATAAATTCATAGTTATATTTTTGTACATCCTTGCGTTTGGGTTCGTCTTTTACTTTCCATTATTCGGTGTTAACACACCGTGACAGATTGTGCTTCCTTTGTGCTGTAAAAAAAATCGTTTGTGCAGCTTTCGTTTTTTATATATTAAAATAAGGCAATAACGGCACTCAGCTCCCCCACATGCTTCAAGTTCACCCAAAATAGTCTTAAACGTTTGTGCTACGTTTGTGCCGGTAAAAATTTTGTTTGTGCAGTTTTCGTTTTTTAGATATTAAAAGAACATTTATAGGTCATGCAGAGGTCACTCAGCCCCCCACATGCTCCAAATTCACCCAAAATAGTCTTAAACGTTCGTGCTTTGTTTGTGCTGGTTTGTGCAGGTAAAATTTTTGTTTGTGCTGCTTCGGTTTTTATAATATTTGACATTGAATTAAGGTGATGATGTCACTCAGCTCCCACACATGCTTCAAGTTCACCCAAACTGTTCTTGTTTGTTTGTGCTTCGTTTGTGCTGGTTTGTGCCGTAAAAATTTAGCTTGTGCAGTTTTCGTTTTTTATATATTAAAATACATTTATAGGTCATGCAGAGGTCACTCAGCCCCCCACATGTTCCAAATTCACCCAAAATAGTTTTATAACGTTTGTGCTTCGTTTCTGCTGGTTTGTGCAGGTAAAAAAAAATTGTGCTGCTTCGGTTTTTATAATATTTGACATTGAATTAAGGCGATGACGTCACTCAGCTCCCCCACATGCTTCAAGTTCACACAAACTATTCTTGTTTGTTTGTGCTTCATTTGTGCTAGTTTGTGCAGGTAAAATTTTCGTTTGTGCTGCTTCGGTTTTTATAATATTTGACATTGAATTAAGGTGATGACGTCACTCAGCTCCCCCACATGCTTTAAGTTCACCCAAACTGTTCCTGTTTGATTGTGCTTCCTTTGTGCTGTAAAAAAATCGTTTGTGCAGCTTTCGTTTTTATATATTAAAATAAGGCAATAACGGCACTCAGTTCCCCCACATGCTTCAAGTTCACCCAAAATAGTCTTAAATGTTTTTGCTTCGTTTGTTCTGGTTTGTGCCGGTACAAATTTCGTTTGTGCTGCTTTGCTTTTTTAGATATTAAAAGAACATTTATAGATCATATAATTAATTAACCAAACAACATACATTAAGATTTCAGAGTATGTAACATAAACCTCGTGTACTGGGAGTATTTTCTGTTATGATTGCATGGCATTCCTTAGAAATTCTTAGTAAAACTAATTTTATTTTGATCTTCACAGGCAATTTTCATAATTAACCCAAACAAAAAAAATTATGCATATACAAAAAAAGATGTAGGCTGAAGCATTTGCTTATTGCCACCCTAATTTAGTGGCTTTTTAAATATCACTAAAATAAATGATTAAAGTAATTTTAAAAAATCTCTAAATGCCAGGTAATTATTTGAGTTGGACAAACCAAAATAAATGACTAAAAATTAAACAGATACAGGGACGTACATCACATAAAATAAGTATATAACTAATAGATTATTTAAAATAGATATCCTTAATAATTCTTGTAAATTTTAATCAATATATTTGAGAATGTCACACTTATACATTTAAGTTTCTTAAACTGTAATATTGCTTGTTTCAAATTAATATTTTAAGTATTTAACATGTATTTATTATAACATTAAGATTTATTAATATTTTTGGTGAAACATTTTTACATTGTATTATTTGAGTAAATGTAGGCAAAAAAGTAGATCACATGTTAATTTAAAAATCACAAAGTAACGGTTTTTAATCAGCAGCAGAGGGAAGTGGAAGACAAAAACTTCAGAAACTCCAAGTAAGTGTTGAGTTTGTGACTACATACACTTGTTTTTTAATAAAAAAAATTGGCTGTGTACTTCTGTAAACAACTGAAGGTGTATTTATCTAAATACATATATAAATAAATCTAAATACTTTCAGAGCTATACTGTAATGTTAACTGGATACAGTAACAGCTTTCTGGGCACATACTGCTAGAATTATTGTCATTTTTATTTTAGGTATTTATTCAGGTGATCAAAGTGTTACTTGAAATGTGTGTAAAATAATCAATTTCTGATCGTCTTATTACTGTACAATGTGGCTGTATGGGTAGACAAACGCATGTAAATCTGTAGTGGGGTGACAGGCGGTCCGAAGTCCAAACCTCCCCTTCGCTTTATCTGGACTTAATTGACATTTTAAATGAAAGCGTGTTTGTTTTATATATATATATATATATATATATATATATATATATATATGTATGTATATATGTGTATGTATATATACACACATATATATATATATATATATATATATATATATATATATATATATATATATATATATATATATATATATATATATATATATATATATATACAGTCTTGTTCAAAATAATAGCAGTACAATGTGACTAACCAGAATAATCAAGGTTTTTAGTATATTTTTTATTGCTACGTGGCAAACAAGTTACCAGTAGGTTCAGTAGATTCTCAGAAAACAAACAAGACCCAGCATTCATGATATGCACGCTCTTAAGGCTGTGCAGTTGGGTAATTAGTTGAAAGGGGTGTGTTCAAAAAAATAGCAGTCTCTACCTTTGACTATACAAACTCAAAACTATTTTGTACAAAAAAAAATTTTTCTGGGATTTAGCAATCCTGTGAATCACTAAACTAATATTTAGTTGTTTGACTACAGTTTTTTAAAACTGCTTGACATCTGTGTGGCATGGAGTCAACCATCTTGTGGCACCTCTCAGCTGTTATTCCACTCCATGATTCTTTAACAACATTCCACAATTCATTCACATTTCTTGGTTTTGCTTCAGAAACAGCATTTTTGATATCACCCCACAAGTTCTCAATTGTATTAAGGTCTGGACATTCCATAACCTTAATTTTGTTGGTTTGGAACCAAGACTTTGCCCGTTTACTAGTGTGTTTTGGGTCATTGTCTTGTTGAAACAACCATTTCAAGGGCATGTCCTCTTCAGCATAGGGCAACATGACCTCTTCAAGTATTTTAACATATGCAAACTGATCCATGATCCCTGGTATGCGATAAATAGGCCCAACACCATAGTAGGAGAAACATGCCCATATCATGCTCCATGCTTCACTGTCTTCACTGTGTACTGTGGCTTGAATTCAGAGTTTGGGGGTCGTCTCACAAACTGCCTGTGGCCCTTGGACCCAAAAAGAACAATTTTACTCTCATCAGTCCACAAAATGTTCCTCCATTTCTCTTTAGGCCAGTTGATGTGTTCTTTATCAAATTGTAACCTCTTCTGCACATGCCTTTTTTTAACAGAGGGACTTTGCGGGGATTCTTGAAAATAGATTAGCTTCACACAGACTTCTTCTAACTGTCACAGTACTTACAGGTAACTCCAGACTGTCTTTGATCATCCTGGAGGTGATCATTGGCTGAGCCTTTGCCATTCTGGTTATTCTTCTATCCATTTTGATGGTTGTCTTCCATTTTCTTCCACGTCTCTCTGGTTTTGCTCTCCATTTTAAGGCATTGGAGATCATTTTAGCTGAACAGCCTATCATTTTTTGCACCTCTTTATAGGTTTTCCCCTCTCCAATCAACTTTTTAATCAAAGTACGCTGTTCTTCTGAACAATGTCTTGAACGACCCATTTTCCTCAGCTTTCAATGCATGTTCAACAAGTGTTGGCTTCATCCTTAAATAGGGGCCACCTGATTCACAGCTGTTTCTTCACAAAATTGATGACCTCACTGAATGCCACACTGCTATTTTTTGAACACACCCCTTTCAACTAATTCAACTAATTGCCCAATTGCACAGCCTTATGAGCGTGCATATCATGAATGCTGGGTCTCATTAGTTTTCTGAGAATCTACTGAACCTACTGGTAACTTGTTTGCCACGTAGCAATAAAAAATATACTAAAAACCTTGATTATTCTGGTTAGTCACATTGTACTGCTATTATTTTGAACAAGACTGTATATATATATATATATATATATATATATATATATATATATATATATATATATATGTTTATGTTTGTATATATGTACATGTGTATACATATGAATGGCCCCTACGCTAATAGGGTTTTGTTTTTCTTTCTTCATGTCTCGTCCTCGACCCCGAGGACAATGAGACAAACAGACCCAGTTCCGGTAAATGTGAAAGTCGGCACACCTCTGATCCACCGGCTGACCTTCAACGTGATGCCCAGCTGATGCCTGACCAGCGACCACCGGCAGAACCCGCTTAACCTCCGCCTAATCTCCTAAATCGTTTCAATGTATATATAAATATATCTCCCAAGGGTTTTTTCCTCCTAGGACTTTTTTTACTTCCCCGGCTAAGCCTGGGTTTTTTTCTCCTAAGGGGTTTTTCAACCCGGGGAGGCAGCCTTCTTGGGCTTAACTTAGCACCCTCTTCTTTACGTTACATTAGCAATACGCACGCTTATAATGTTGATTCATAGCCGCAGCAAATTTAGCTGGTTGTGCTATCGTGTATTATGTTGTGCAATCTGTCGATTTTCTGTGCTTTCCACTGCTTCTATTAATGTAAAGCTGCTTTGAAACAATCACAAATTGTGAAAAGCGCTATATAAATAAATAAAAAAAATATTAATAATTCAATGTCAAATATTATAAAAACCGAAGCAGCACAAACGAAAATTTTACCGGCACAAACCAGCACAAACAAAGCACAAACGTTTAAGACTATTTTGGGTGAATTTGGAACATGTGGGGGGATGAGTGACCTCTGTATAACCTATAATGTTCTTTTAAAATCTAAAAAATGAAAACTGCACAAACAAAATTTTTACCTGCACAAACCAGCACAAACGAAGCACAATCAAACAGGAATAGTTTGGGTGAACTTGAAGCATGTGGGGGGGCTAAGTGACGTCATCGACCTATTTCAGTGTCAAATTTTATAAAAACCAAATATATATATATATATTATATATATTTAAATTATTACCATTGGACAGTATCGTACTAATGCCACCAAATGTAGCGAAGTAAAATTAAATTTTTGTTTTTTACTAGAAATGTACTTGAGTAAGAGTAAAAGTACCCATCCTTAAATTTACCCCAAAAAATTTACTCAAGTAAATGTAACGAAGTAAATGTAATTCGTTACTACACACCTATGGTTATATTTCATATAATCCCAGTAGAGAAATCAAAAAAATATATTCATCCATGGATGCCTCTGAGTTCTGATATAAATTAAAAGTTATTTAAGCTTTGATCATGCTGCCTCACACTTAACATTTATTAGAATTAATATACAACTATTATTTTTATTTTATTAAGGACAATGTACAATTTCCAACATAAATGTTACCATTTGATGCATTGTACCAGAGTAAGCCACAGGCTAATTTACATCTGCAGTCCATTATGGGTATATTCGCTGAATAAATTAATCAATTAATTTTTATTATTAATTCTGCTAAATCAGATGAAACCTACAAAAAATATATAGTTAATGACGATTAATTGAATGTATTTGCCTTTGAGCTAAATCAACAATTTCTTGATTGGATGGTGATAAATAACTGGGGGAGGAAATTGTGATTATTAATGAATAACTCATCATTATCAAAATGATGATTTGTTGTTTTGAACAACACTATTCCAAACCCCCTAAATTTTGCTACAATGCAGAGTTCCTCAGTTGGCATGGTGATCATGCATTGTGAAAACATATGATCGACGTCATTGGCTAAGGTGCATGCTTTAACGTTCGCACAGAGTATGGCGATGCATGTAGTAACATCTTGTCACAATCACATGTAATAATACACCTAACTTTATCACTATGAATATAAACAAATACAATAGCTTCAAGTACTCACTATTAAGCTAGCATATTGATACTGGTCAAGTTTAAAATATATTTAGTTTGATTCGGTAACAAACAAGCTAGTTACATTTATAAGACAAAGCTAAAAACAGATTGCATTGATAATTTTTTTTTATTATCATCAGTTACACTGTGATGAAGGTGAATTGCGTGGAAGATTCATAACATATACGGTGTTTTGCATGTAAGAGTTACAATGATGAAAGCATTGTTGACTCTGATGATGACTACACTCCTGAGACCATACCGCTACCGCGTTGTCGACTCGAGGAAAAGCCATGCGATATTTACTCTTGTTTGATTTCTTCGTTTATTCCATTTTTTGCCTTGTTTGCCTTCGCTGACTGCATATGCCGGTACTGTGAGTTCTGAATGCTCTTTCTCTGCCGTACTTTTGCTATTCCTAGAGTGCCTCGTGCATGTTCAAATCAATCGGTTGTGCGCACTGCGCATGTGTGGGCAAAACCCGTAGCAACAGGGGTGGTGTCATGGTCGCGAGAGAGTGTGTTATAGTCGCGCAAGCCAATCATTTGTTTCGTCCCAAATGGAAATAATTAGCTGTGTTTAAAACAGTCGTGAAACGTCTACAGACACTCGAGTTTTATACCCTCTTTTTCAGAGTACTTACATTTTAATTATGTATTGGTATATAAAGACAGTTTAAACAAATTTGTAAAAAAGTTTTTTAGATAATTCCTGCCT
The DNA here is from genome assembly GCF_030506205.2 of Paramisgurnus dabryanus. Lineage (NCBI taxonomy): Eukaryota > Metazoa > Chordata > Actinopteri > Cypriniformes > Cobitidae > Paramisgurnus > Paramisgurnus dabryanus. The sequence goes on along the minus strand of NC_133359.1, from coordinate 28,328,376 downwards.
ATCCTGCTTTTAACTTAATTCGATGTTAACTTTATAAGAAGAAGGATATGTACCATCTTTCTCCTGTTACCTCATTATCTGTAATGAGCTGAGATGGCCATGCCCCCCATTGAAGTGAACGAGCAGAGGTGATCCATATGCTTTGCTCTCACTTCCTGCAGTCAATGGACACTCAATCTCTGATCCATTCTCTCCATTCCTTGCTATGCTGAGTTGTTTAATCCAAGTGCACCAAACATGACATCTAAATCCTTATTTACTTGCGTATGTGTGTCAGTAAAAGTTCTCTCTAGACAAAAGTTATTTCTTTGTCCTTCTGTCAAACAGTACACATGACGGGCACACACATACACAAACACACGAGGCATGACATTTAACATGCTTTTTGGTATTCTTATAAAAGACGTGATTGCAAACAGCATATCTAAAATCTTATTTATTCACCAATAATCTATATCTAAATAGCAATTTTATTCAACACATGCACGTCCAGCCATTCCGTTGTGCTGCTTTCACAATCAACCATGACGGAGTTGTGCATACAAACTCTGTGTATATTTTTATACGATGGCCAAACAGTTGTTTTACCAGAGTTCAATAACAACTCAGTACACTGCATCACATTCTATACAAATTCTTTACATACAATACAATACAATACATTTTTGTTATAAATTGATGGTTTCCTCTTACATTCCTGCCTACAAGGCTCATTATGTGGCTCATTATGCAAGTCTTTTGTTTCCTCAGCTGTCAATCACAGATTATTCAGGAGCTTTCACGCCTCCTCGCATACGGCCTTTCCCAGGCGAAAGTGTCTTAGAAATTCTAAATCAATATATTGTTTTATGTGAACGAGTAGGCAGAATGATTTTTACATCAATTTAAACTCTAGACTACTAGATCCTGTTTTGAGTCTTGGAAAAACATGGTTAGAATGTGTTTTGAGGACTTATATCAGTGACTTAAATTTTTTCCATTTTCAAAAACCACACATAAGCATTTTCTCTCAAAAATACAAACATGTACATACATGTTGCTCATATCATATTGTAGCCCAGTTTGTGCTGAACATAGTGTAATAAGACTTTTGCCATTATAAAGTTTTTAAGCAACTGAAAAAAACACAAATGTCAATGCAGGTCAAAACTTCCCCAGTGCCCTAAAAACACCTTAGACCTCAGAATGTTAATGACAAATATGTGCATAATTAAAAAGGGGGGGGGGGTAGTTTTAATGATCTCTTTCAGACCTGCAAACTTGTCGCTTTTCGGCGTTTCGCCGTTTTCTTGGTCAATTGGGTCATTCACGTGAATCGCATAGAACCGTAGAGTTTTTTTTTTAGGTGTGTGTGTGTGTGGGGGGGGGGGGGGGTCGGAAGGCTGCCCTTTATCTGAATGCAATGCGGGCTAGAATTGCCAAACATTATTGGATAATTCTTATACTTGACATTTCTCTGGGCCAATCGGAATCTTAGCATGCTTTCCTCTGGGCCAATCGGAATCTTAGCACTTCCTTCAGAATCTTGAAGACAGCGCGGTCCTTTGGATGAGAGACACACCTCTACCACGCGAGTCTGATGGACACTTTTAACGTGAAGGAACCATCTTATTTGAGGTAAGTCAACTTTTTTGGACCAAAAACGACAACTAGTTGTTTGCTTGATTTAATTAGCGTTAGCTACCGCTTATATTGTATTTTTAGGAACGAGTCAACGCCGAGTAATGCACAAACGTAGACCTTGCATAAAGTTTGCCTATGCTTCGAGCAAAATGACTAATGTTAGCTAACTTAGCAGGACGAATGTTAGCTAGGCTTATCGTTACCCGGGTGTTCTGCCCGGAGTTCCGAGATATACGGCTACTAATCGAATTCTGAGCTAACGTTACCCTGAGTAACTTATTCATTATGGTGGCTGTGGTGCGCGCTTGCGCAGGCAGTCGTTCGTGGTGTGGGTAAATGTGACTGTTTACACAACAGCTGATGCGAGAGTAATGTTAAAGGAAAACCCACCCTTTTTCAATATTTTCTTATGTTTTTACCTCAACTTAGACTAATTAATACATACCTATTTTTTTTCAATTCATGCACTTAATCTTTCTACATCGCGTTGTGAATGTTTTAGGATTTAGCCTAGCCCCATTCATTCCTGGTGGCTGTATACCTGGTAAACAGTAATTTTTAACAACATAGGGCTGTTTAGATAAAACAATCTGGCGAGCGTGTTGTCCTAGGATAATACACCAACAACCAATTTCTGTATAATAAAGGGCTACATTTTGCATCAAAGTCTGTCAATGAAATCTTTACATTGTATTGTTAGTTGAATTTACATTATGAACACTAGCACTTTGAGATTGTTTATTCAATGTAAGGAGCCCTACATATAAAATGCATTATTATTATAATTATTGAACAGAAATGTATTTTGATATTCACTGCATATCAGCCATACAGTATGGAGACACGTTGTTTTATCATATTAGTCCTATGTATGATAGTTTGCAAGGTTATATTTTAATGGTTTTAATTTACTTTCAGGCAATGGTTCTGGGCACTTTGGTGGAGCACTCACTGCCATTCACAATGGCCCGTCATCGTCAACCTTGCACAGACGCCGGCTGAGGACAAAGTGGCTCTGTCGCACGAAGCTTTCACGAACATCAGCAAAATATATTTTTTTCATTTCTGTCTGTCTCTTGTTGTTTTTTATTTCAGTGTCATGCTTCACAACACTTCCAGGCGTTTCCGTGAGTTGTAAATAAAAACATTTGTAAAATATTAAATGTGTCATTCTCTTTAAGCTTCAAGGATGTTTTAACAATGTTTTTTGATTAAAGTATGCTGATTTTTGTTAAGTCACGCTCAGAATCATATTTAAATCACAAAAATATAGAGCTGGGGTAACCCTACCCCCCCCCCCCCCCCCCGTGCGTGCGACACTGTCACCTTTTTGGCCCTGTCCCAAATGGCGCACTTCATGTGGACTTTCGGTCTCGTGGCCTTAAATTGCGCGTTCTCGCTTAGTCTACGAGTCCGTAGGGTGTCCCATCTGTCATTTTTACGCTTTGAAGTGTGCTCATCAGCGCCTCCTTTGCCCCCTTGATGCGGTCTTCAGCGAAGCCCGCACTGCAGCAGGCTTCGCGCACTTTGCCAACCCAGAAGTCCTTGCAAAAGGGCAATCGAACCAATCAGACGACGGAAGGGAGGAGTTCACACTGACGGGCAACTTCTCTACCTATTTTCCGGTGTGATGCTCGAGTCTGTCCCAAAATACGACTCCGGTGCACCCACGTGGACTCGCATCAAGGGTCCCTAAAGTCTGGACTACGTGATGTCATCAAAGTGTGGACTCTGAGGAGGACCACAAGTCCGGAGTGTGCCATTTGGGACAGGGCCTTTTGCAGGTCTGTCTGTGCCCTAAATAAATGAAAAACACAGAATACACCTTTATTTGATGGCTTAAGTTTAATGAATCTTTTTTCTTAAACATATTTTAAGAAAACCTTTGCAATTTTTTGTATAAAGTGTAAAACATTTGGGAAAAAAATCAAGTATTGATTGTTTCAAGGTGTTCTTTTTGTCGACGCAAGTAGAGTTTAAATCCAAAGACGTTAAAAATCTCCCATCCCTAAATATCTTTTGTGAAAATTAATGATATCTGCTTGTAAACTAATTGTTCTCTCAAACCTATTCTTCTAATCGAACAGGTTAAACCAGTACTCCAAATCAGACTGAATCGTTTTTAAAACATTGGCGTCTCCAAACAGCATGATTTCAAGTTACTCGATTTCAGATGTGCTCAACAGTCATTCTGACTTGAAATAAGACAATAATCACTGAATAATCTATTTACCATACAGACCTTTCATAACAGCTCCCAGTTATTTCAACATGACACTGAACTGAGACCTGATGAGCCTTGTTGATAATGAGCATGCGTGTTCCTGACAGCACACATACTGATACAGCTGTTCCTAAGCCACGGGTAAACTGAATTTAGAACAGTTTCCTTTGGACGCATCAGACAATGAGCCGAACTAAGCATGTGCATGCCGAATAGTACACATTCCACATCAGTAAGCTGCCGTGCTGGTTATGCAAGAACTGAAGAGATGACTGATGGGCAAAAAATGTATTTAACATTAAAACGTATTGACAAGTGTAGAGGGCTGGAAATGATAGACTCTTAGTAAAAAAAAAGAAATAAAAACACCCCTAAATTTTTTTTATCTCAGGTTCTTTTAAAGATATGTAGGTAAACAGCCTGTAGAGGGCGCATGACACATTGAAAATAGAGAGTAGTTACGTTCTGGTCAAAAGATCAGTAATAAAAGTGCCAGAACTTCTGATATCTGCTTTCTCTTATCAAATTTACAGGTATGTTGGACTTGTTTAGAACCAATATTTAACTAAAATCCACATGTAAGTGTCTTATAAGAGAATATTAATGATGGATGTCTGGATAAAAGTTAGGATTTGTTGTTATATGACATGTTTAATTATTGTTTGATTCAGGCAACGTGTTAAAGAGTAAATTGGGTTAAAATAAAGTTAGGAAAAGCCATATCTTTTAAAATATTGGTTAAATCTAAGAGATGTGCAATCGTAATGCATAAGTTAAATGTATGTTGGGTGGATTGATATTAAATCTAATGTTGTGTTAAATTGATTGATGTATTTCACCATGTGCTGCAAAGAAATGTAAAATGGCGACCAGCAGCCATGTTTTTCTTTCAAGTTAGATGGACTGATATATCAAATATGGTGTTATGTTGATTAATGTATGTTACCATTTGCTGTGTGGAAGTGTAATATAACAATAAGCAGCCATGTGAATGCAAAAAGGTAAAAGGATGAAAGTAACATTGATTATAATTAATTTTGCCATCTTCAAAAGTGTTGTAAGTTTTGAATATTGTGTGTTAAACTCTTGTATGTAATGACATGAAGAGAAGAGAATAATTGTTTCATGAGATGTTTATTGAAACAGTAAAATTGAACATTTTAATTTCTGTGTTTACCAACGATGCATGTACTTTGACACTGTAGAGTAAATATTGAAATTATCTTACTGAGTATTCAAGTTAATCTTCTGAGATTTTAAATGAATACAATAATGACAATTAATTCTGTGGAAGCAAAAAAACTGAATTGTTCATGTTGTTAATTGAAAACTATACCTACCTGTTCCTGGTTATTAAAAAAAAGATCAGTAATAAAAGTGCCAGAACACTGATGCATGATATCTGCTTTCTCTTATCAAATTTACAGTTATTAACTCGACTCTTCCTTATCGAGGTCCGTAACATTTTGGGGGCTCGTCGTCCGGGATTCGGATCTTGGTATCAGTGCTGAGGTTGGCAACGTGGAAGACCAGTGTGATCTGGGAATTGAGCTACAAGGAATACTGTGAGTTTCGTCCACCTTGTGAGTAAAGTTTCTGGGTCCAGAAACTTTACTCACAAAGATTCCTGTTCTGAATCACACCCAACATGACATTTACCTCTCTTCAAGAGCAGTGTTGGGCACTCTTGCTCCGGTATCTGAAGTACTACCTCTCACTCACAGTGTTGGTAAAGATAGGGAACCCAACAATAGAGAAAATGCTGCTCTTGTATATCAACTGAGTCAAGAGAACAATCCGGTCAATTTACCTGCTGAAAGAACAGTTAAGTGGCACCCACCTGTCGATTTAGGGCATCTTTCAAGACAAGAACAGGAGATAGTTAGGCAAATGCTTTATGAGGAATCTGATGTCTTCACTCAAAAGGATGGAGATATAGGATGTATCCCGAACCTAAAGCTGAAAATCAATTTGAAAGATGACTCTCCAGTCCAGAAATGTTATAATTCAATTCCAAAACCTCTGTACAAGGAAGTGAAAGAGTACGTCCAAAATCTTCTTGACCGAGGCTGGATAAAAAAGTCTTCCTCTGCCTACTTATCACCTGTTGTTTGCATTCGTAAGAAAGACAGTAGCTTACGGCTATGTGTTGACTATCGGGAGCTAAACAAAAAGACAATTCCTGACAGACATCCACTGCCTAGAATACAAGATCTGCTCGACAGTCTAGGAGGTTTTACGTGGTTCTCAATCCTTGACCAGGGTAGTGCTTATCATCAAGGCTTTGTGGATGAGGAGTCAAGACACATGACTGCTTTTAGCACCCCCTGGGGACTCTATGAGTGGCAACGTATTCCCTTTGGATTGACTAATGCTCCCACAGCCTTCCAAAGGTGCATGGAAAGTGTTCTGGATGGTATTAGAGACAAATGTTGCTCTCCATACTTGGACGATGTACTTTGCTACTCAAAAACCTTTCACGAGCTTGTTGATGACCTTAGGCAAGTGCTGTGCAGAATGCGAGAGTTTCGCATCAAACTTCGTCCAAAGAAATGTGAACTTTTCAGACAGCAAATACGTTATCTTGGACGAATGGTTTCAGGAGAAGGCATCAAAGTTGACCCAAAGGATCTCGAGGCAGAATTACAACTGAAAAAGAAAGAACCTAAGACTGTGGGGGAAGTTGGAACTCTGTTAGGGTTTCTAAGTTACTACAGATCTTTTATTCAAGATTTCTCTAGGTTAGCAAAACCATTGTATGAGCTCTTACAGAATCCCAAGATTGAGACTGCTAGGGAACTAACAAAAATCAGCCAAGGCAAGCAGAAGGTGAAAAAGGGAGGTAAAGCTCAATTGCCATCAAGAACACCTGTACAGTGGACACCCAAACTTATTAATTTTGTTGAAGTTTTTGATACAGATAAATGGTTTGGTTAGCAAAGTTTACTTACGAATGTGTAAGCTATATTGTTATTGTTTGTTAATAAATTGTTGAATATAACTGGCTATAATAAAGACCTGGGGCGGCAGTGGCTCAGTGGTTCATGTAGGTTGTCTAGAAATCAGAAGGTTGGTGGTTCAATCCCCGGTTCCACCTGACCAAGTGTCGGGGTGTCCTTGAGCAAGACACCTAACCCCAGCTGCTCCCGACGAGCTGGATATGGTGCCTTGCATGGCTATATAAATGCAGTCCATTTGCCTTTTTTTTTTTTTAAAGAGCACCTATTATGAGATACACGTTTTTAAACATCCTTTTGTGTGTAAGTTTGTATTAGTACATGCTAACGATATTCAAAAAGTACATACCTCAAAGAAAACGATGACGCGAGTTATCGTCTGTAACGTTCGAGGACTACAAAAAACACTCGGATTGTAGGCAACAGTTTACTTCCTGGGATTGGTGACGTAGATAAGACCAACATTATCATAGTTCAGCCCTCTCTGCTTTGCTTGGGTACGCCCTCAAAGACGAGGGTGGAGAGCGCTGAGTCAGAAGAGAGCTAAAATGGCGGAGGTTGGGAGTCCCTGCTTTGACCCTGTTTGCAAACTCTTGTTTCATTGTTTAAGCGATTAAATCTCTCGAGTAGACGCTGTCTCTTTAGATGCAAGGGCAAAATAGCACTTTATGGACGTACACAGAGGACATCATGTTTAATACGGTTCCGGAAAAATCCAGTCAGAAGTTGTTCACGGAGTTTTCACAATAACTGCTTCTCATGAACCGAAGCTGCGCTACGTCTCCTCCTGAAAGTTGGATTACCGTGCACTTCTGGATCACAGGCTGTAAGTATTCATGTTTATTATTTGCCTTTACTGTAAGTTACGTTACCGGTAACCGGAGATTAACATAATGTGTAGAGCTCAGATATATATCTATGTGTAGAGCTAAGCTTGCAAGCTAATTGTGTTGTGTTGTAATAATGTATTTCATAAACAACGTACCATATTTACACACGTGTATGTTGAATTATGCAGACTATCGTTTTTATCGATGTTTATTTAGACGTGTTTACAAACTTGCTAAGCTGTTCTAGCTAAACTGTTACCGGTAAAGTTTGTTCTCATGATCAAACTCAAGTCAAGAAACTCTAAGTACAGATGATTTGTTTAAAGTTATATGTATTTTACTGTTGTATTTACTTGAAGCTTTCTTAGATTTTGAAACGAAGTAAACACGTAATGTGTGTTGCTAATGTTGGGCCATGTAATATGTAATACATTTACGTTTTAATGAATAGTCTAACGATTTATAGTCGTTGTACTCTATTGTTATAATATGTCTTTTTGACTGAATACATGTTTGTTTTATTTGTCTATATCCTAGATTCGCAGCTGGACACATCCTTCTACACTGTATGCAAACATGCAACATCATTACACACAGTACAAGGAGTCAGACTGGCATATGAGGAGCAAAGGTGTGTAACACACATGATGTATTTAGCTAGTGAAACCACTACCAGTCTTAAATGTATAACTGATGATGACAAAGTTTTTTCTCTGCATAATCATAGGAACCCAGGCAGTAGCATCGTTTCACAATGTTTCCATCACCATCATCAGTGGATGCCTTTGCCGTCCGTAGCCTGAGATTTCAGATTTGCAGCAAAAAATGTGACTTTCCCATTTATTGGAATGCTGTGCAGGTATTTAAGTATTTTAGTAACTGTGTTAAATAAAGTACGGTAGTATTTACTTATATTAGGTTATATTTTTACAGGTTGTACCTTGCAGCCATCCATTACAATGTCACCAAGCCGTAACAAAAGCAGGAGAGGGAAAGTACAAGGCTATGTTCCCAAAACACACAAATGACATACCGTCAGGGGGCGGAGTGGGACCCAAAAATCTACCGGGAAATTTCATAGACCACCAGCCCTCCATGGTCAAAAAAAAATAAGCAAATGCTGAAATCTAAAATTACAATAAAATGACTGCACAACAACATGAAATACCAAGTGTAATAACTATTATTTAAAAGATCTTAAAGTCAACAACAGTTCCCTAGTTTTAGGTAAGATTAAGCTTACTATGGTTGCAAAGCAGTTGCTTATAAAATTATTAAGCCTGTTTGGAGAGAGATGTTTTATGTGACAAAATGTCAGTCATCGTGTGATAACGAAAATATAACGCAACTTACATGTTCTGAGCAGGTGTTGTCAGTGAACAGGCTGTAAACTGTTGGCTAAGTTACATACACTCGTGAAAAACTGATGCTGATTATCTGGGAAACATTCTCTAACAGCAGTCAAGTTGTCATTGTTTGTGTCAAAGATGTGCATTTGTTGTAACATTAAAACAGGAGATCAGACTTACTCTGTGCTGCTCAAAGTGATGCTCGGAGCTCCATTCCTCGATGGATGTGCGAGGCTATGCTTTTTATTGGTTGTTGCGTTAAATCTTACCCAGATACAACAGTCCTATTTTCTGATTGGCTATTGTGTAGCCTCTTTCTTTATTTTTTGATTGGCTGATAGAACTCCAGGGGAGACGGGCTTGATAGAGAGAGCGGTGCGGCCAGATACATTTTGAGCGCTGAAGCATATTAAATATATGATAAATAGGTTTTAGTGTGGCCGGAGTGCACGACTAAAGACTGAAAGCACGGCTATTACCAGACCCGCCTTCGCGGCCTTAAAACACTACCGGCCCACCGGGAAAAGTCCCGACTTTCCCGATTGCCACTCCGCCCCTGCATACCGTAAGCAGTAATGTTTTATTTCAAATACATTCATAATTAAAAACTTAATGTATGAAGCAGGGAAATAAATTATCAAAACAAAAGATTTATTGACTGCAATATTTCTACAGTTATGTGGAGGATGTGAACAGGCTTGTGTTTGATGAGGTATTTGAAGATAAGCTGAAGGAAACCCCGATTCCAATGGACCTGGCATCACAGTTTGAGAGACCTTCAAAGGAGGACGTGATTGCATGCCATCTTCAGTGCAGGGGTCGTCGGAAGCCAACATTCCGATCAGGAAGCTCCAAGCATATCTGGAGAACAACACACGACAGGATGATAACCCTAAAGTGTCATCTTAGATAGCATCAGCTGACAAAGCTTTGATATGCCATTTATCTGAATAGATAGCTGTAAGAAGTGAATTGAACAATTTTTGAAAGAGCACAATATGGTTACTAAAGTATGTTTATTTGTATATTGTTTAACATTTAAATATATATTTGTAATAAATAAACTTTTGACTGACTACTATATTTTCTTTAAAGTTACATCTTTTGTTCTTTTGGGTACTTTGTTACTATAATGATACTTTAGTGTTATTGGTTTAAAAATGTAATAAAACTTACTCTAGTCCTGCACCTCAAAGGCTTATAGTCGGTACAATAAATGTTCTGTGTGTAGGGATTTAGACAATTTGTGCAAAACCTGGATGATGAATCACGCAGGTAAGAGGCCCTGGAACCTGTTGCATTCTCCTTAAAACCTAATAAGTAAAAACATAGCACAGTCTTTCATAATAAAGTTTACCATAGTAAAATAATGTAGAACTAACATTCATTTCAATTAATACTTTCTTTGTGCTACATTTTGTGTTTCCATATAGTTTGCACAGTAATAGAGTATGTAAGCAGTATTTTATAATTAAGTTTACTATAGTAAAATAATGTAGAAATTACCAAGTGAAATCGTTTTATAATCATTTCAACAAATACTTTATATGTGCTACATTTGGTGTTTCCATATAGTTTGCACATTAATAGAGTATGTAAGCAGTCTTTTATAATAAATTTTACTATAGTAAAATAATGTAGAAATTACCAAGTGAAATCGTTTTATAATCATTTCAACAAATACTTTCTATGTGCTACATTTGGTGTTTCCATATAGTTTGCACAGTAATATAGTATGTAAGCAGTCTATTATAAAAATTTTACTATAGTAAAATAATGTTAACAAGTGAAATAGTTTTATAATCATTTCAACAAATACTTTCTATGTGCTACATTTGGTGTTTCCATATAGTTATGTAGTACGTTATAATTACCTTTTGGATGTCTTTGCAACACATTTTCGTCTTCGTTTAGCATTCTGGCAGAGCTAAGGACACCTAAAAAAGTTAAATCCAATCGCATTCATTGACGGAGATCGTTTATATCGTAACGGCCTACTGAACTCTCTGGATCGAGCTTGAAGTGGTAAGGCAGTACAGACACCATCGTTTATAGAGAAATATAGCGCTTGTTTACGTTGCCTGTGACTCTCAGTCAGAATCTGTGTCAACCCACGCGTAGTCAGGGGCGTAACCTTTCAAACACACGCCGAACCCAGTTGACCAATAACAGTTGAGTAGTCATCTGACCAATCCGATTACACTAGACATTTTGGGAGGCGGAGACAGGAACTAAACCGAGCGTTTTCCAGACAGTGGGAAATCGGTGAGGTATGTAAGCAATTTATAAGACTCACAATGCATTAGTTCAAGTTTTAATAACATGTATGTACTATGGGATATTGCAATAACGTGCTAACGTGCCAATTTATTAGCATAATTGGTGCTCTTTAAATAAACTTGAACAATAAGTCTCTACATCTTCTAATTCTGTCGTCATCCCTCATATTTATCACAAACAATATAATAAAGGCCTGCAGCGCTCATGCAAAAAGTAATTGCGGAACCACAACAACGCAAATGTAGCATCTTGTCACACTATATCATTACTTGTTGGCAAAAGTATTAAACTACTGCCAAAGTTAAACTGTTTTAAAGTAACTGCATTACCATCAAGCTACAGAAAAATGTAGTAGTTTAACTACGCCCCAAAACTGGTTAAGCATTATGTGCACACGCATTTACTGTCAGTATACAGATTGTATTTCAAATTGCAGCAACATGGTTTCTGTTAAACGCTTTCCAAGAAGTTCTCTCCACTATCATGGCATTGACCAAGCTATAACCCTTATCAAAGATGCCAGTTGCAGTGCTCGGTTGGCAAAGTAGACATCACTTCTGCATTTAAAGTGATACTCATTCACCCGGATTCATGGCATTTGTACACCATACATTGATACTAATTTATTGTAGCTGCAAAGCATCCAAAGATTTCTGATATGCTATCAGAACAGAAGCAATTTGTTGATAGAAATGGTTTTGGATCGGTATCGACAGATACTCACTCAAAGTTGTGGTATCGACATCGGTATCAGACAGGAAAAATAAATACCTTCCGGTAGTGTGGGATTTTTATGTTGTTTTATTAATCAGTATGTTATGTTATAATCCATATGTGCCATTATGCGTTTTGTGCTGAGATATGTGAGAGATTGTTTGTGTGAGTGGAAAGGCTGTTCCAGTTGGGGGTAGGAACAAAGCCCTGAAGAGAAAACACACAGAACAGATGGTTTCAATAAACAAGTCGTTTGCTTTATAACTATGTTATATTTAGAGAAAGTGAAAATTAGTATGTTTAACTAATGAATGCATTTAACCAATTCATGAACAATGGAGTACTGTTGTGTTGTTGAATAATTATGTTTTACATATTTACTGCCTACATTTCATGCTGATTGCTAAAAGTGTTAAAGTTACAAAGATGTCCAAATAAGGACTGTGGAAATTGATTTTGTTCCATTTTTATATTTCTTTAATTGATCATTTTATTCTATAAACATTGTGTGTTTCATATATGCACTGAGCTATTATGTAGAAATGAGGTGTTTATGTTTGAGAGTGGAGAGTTACCAGTTTTTGTGTGTGTGCTGTAAGGAGGATTAGCGAGGAATTTACGCCTGGTATAGATCAAGATAAGAGAGAGGCCTGAGGGGGAAAGCAAACAGGCAAATATGTCATTAACTAATGCTTTAATGTTCACAGGATAAAATGTGCAATGTATTTCTTACTTAATCAGTATTAATCATTGAATAATTGATGTAATAAATATAAGATGTTGTCTTTGATAAATTTGTATTAACCAATGAAATGAAGGTTGCATACAGAATAACTTAATGGGGGCAGGGCAGCTCAACCTTGAAGAAACAGAATCTCCTGTGTGTATGTATGTGTGTGTGTGTGTGTGTGTGTGTGTGTGTGTGTGTGTGTGTGTGTGTGTGTGTGTGTGTGTGTGTGTGTGTGTTTTCTTTCCTAACAGATGGTTTTTAATAATGATTAAAGTGTTTGCTTAGAAGTAGTATTGCAGTAAAAGATTTAATATGTGTTTATCTATCTAAAGAAGTTAATGTGTGCCTTATTACAGTGCATTGAAAATGCGCTGTACTGTTCTTACTGGGCTTTTTATTATTAGTGGTGCTTGCATTTATGCAAAGCATCACTATTACTATTGCTCAGGGATATTATTATTAGTGGTGCTTGCATTTATGCAAGGCATCACTATTATTATTGCTCATACTTATTATTAGTGGTGCTTGCATTTATGCAAGGCATCACTATTACTATTGCTCATACTTATTAGTGGTGCTTGCATTTATGCAAAGCATCACTATTACTATCTTGCATACTTATTATTATTAGTGGTGCTTGCATTTATGCAAAGCATCACTATTACTATCTTGCATACTTATTATTAGTGGTGCTTGCATTTATGCAAGGCATCACTATTACTATCTTGCATACTTATTATTATTATTAGTGGTGCTTGCATTTATGCAAGGCATCACTATTACTATCTTGCATACTTATTATTATTATTATTATTATTAGTGGTGCTTGCATTTATGCAAGGCATCACTATTACTATTGCTCATACTTATTATTTATAATTATTATTCTTCTTTTTCTGGACACTTTTTCGGCGCGTAACTCGTCCCGCACGGTTTAACGTAGTCCCACGAAAGAGGGCTCAAATCAACCGGATTATTGAGGAGAGGTGTGCTATGACTTTTATAAGGGATCGGGTGCAGGATTTCTGAAAGGGGGGCAAAAAACCACCCGAAAAATCCCATTGACTTAACATTGCGCCCAACTTTGACAGGTCATAGCTCCGCTAGAGGATTTTATAGAAACATGTGGGTTACAACATTTGAAGAGGGTGGTAGGCTCTGTAAGAACATGGATCACAATGGGGTGTAAGTTGTACCCCTGGGGTGTAAGAGGCACCCAAAAATTCCCATTGACTTATAATGGGGCAGGAAACATGCCCATATAAGGGAATAAAACAGTTCCAGATGGGATATCTTTGCTTTACAGTGTCATAGAGATAAGTGGGTGGGCTCATTTCACTCGGGCATCCAATCAGTCTCTCAGGATCATCCCAGAGCTATTAAGCCACGCCCCTAGCAACAATTTTGGGCACCCTAGCAACATCTCTCATAGACTGCCATTATAAAATGCCCAGATGGATATCTTTGCATCACACTTTCACAGAGACATGGGGGTGGGCTCATTTTACTCAGGCACCCAATCAGTCTCTCAGGATCCTTACATAGGTATTAAGCCACGCCCCTAGCAACCACTTTTGAGCACCCTAGCAACTTAAAATTCAAACAGTTATATCTCGGCATCAGAACATCGTAGAGACACGGGGGTTGGACCGTTTGACTCGTGACTCAGAGTGTAATCATTATGGGATGCCAATTTTTTCCCTAGCAACCAAATACAGTACCCTAGCAACAGAGTAAACAAAGCCTTATATCTCGGCAACAGAACATCGTAGAGACACGGGGGTTGGACCGTTTGACTCGTGACTCAGAGTGTAATCATTATGGGATGCCAATTTTTTCCCTAGCAACCAAATACAGTACCCTAGCAACAGAGTAAATAAAGCCTTATATCTCGGCATCAGAACATCGTAGAGACACGGGGGTTGGACCGTGTGACTCGTGACTCGGAGTGTAATCATTATGGGATGCCAATTTTTTCCCTAGCAACCAAATACAGTACCCTAGCAACAGAGTAAACAAAGCCTTATATCTCCGCATCAGAACATCGTAGAGACACGGGGGTTGGACCGTTTGACTCGTGACTCAGAGTGTAATCATTATGGGATGCCAATTTTTTCCCTAGCAACCAAATACAGTACCCTAGCAACAGAGTAAACAAAGCCTTATATCTCCGCATCAGAACATCGTAGAGACACGGGGGTTGGACCGTTTGACTCGTGACTCAGAGTGTAATCATTATGGGATGCCAATTTTTTCCCTAGCAACCAAATACAGTACCCTAGCAACAGAGTAAACAAAGCCTTATATCTCAGCATCAGAACATCGTAGAGACACGGGGGTTGGACCGTTTGACTCGTGACTCAGAGTGTAATCATTATGGGGTGCCAATTTTTTCCCTAGCAACCAAATACAGTACCCTAGCAACAGAGTAAACAAAGCCTAATATCTTCGCATCAGAACATCGTAGAGACACAGGAGTTGGATCGTTTTACTTTTGGCTTGGAGTATAATCATATATGTTCCCCAGAATTTTGCCACGGCAAGCACCACTCACATTTTCTTCAGGAAATGTACCTATCTAGTTATTATTATTATTCTTCTTTTTCTGGACACTTTTTCGGCGCGTAACTCGTCCCGCACGCTTTGTCGTAGACCCATAAATTAGGGCTCAAATCGACCGGCTTATTGAGGAGAGGTGTGCTATGACTTTTATAAGCGATCGGGTGCAGGATTTCCGAAAGGGGGGCGAAAAACCACCCAAAAAATCCCATTGACTTAACATTGCGCCCAACTTTGACGAGTCATAGCTCCGCTCGAGGATTTTGTAGAAACATGTGGGTTACAACACTTGAAGAGGGTGGTAGGCTCTGTAAGAACATGGATCACAATGGGGTGTAAGTTGTACCCCTGGGGTGTAAGAGGTGCC